>NC_084596.1:6742586-6752586 GCF_033807715.1 Cololabis saira | reverse complement strand
TCCACGGGCGCCCCCAGCGCCGCCGGAGCCCCCAGACGGAGGGGGAAACGGTCCATTCCCGAAAGGATCCTGAAAGGATCATTAATCATTATCCATATTCCTTGACATACACAGTTCTCACACTTAGGGTATGTTAATACAGCGCAAAAACTTCTTCAGGTAAGAAAATATTTAACATAAGTAGTTCCATCCCACAGCGAGGATCACCATCTGAGACACTGTCCCAGCTGCTAAGACGTGGCGTGGGTGGGTACAAAGAGAAAGCCCTGTTCATTCAAATGTCAACGACAGTTGTCATTATCAAACCTCTTCAAGTATATGGTCTGTTTCTAATGGCGCTTTTCCACTAGTATCTACTCAGTGCGGCTCGGCTCGGGACGGCTCGTCTCGCCTCTACCCGCCTCTACCCGCCTCTACCCGCTTTGCCCCCGTTTGTTTTTCCACAGCCAGTTGAGAAGTGGGCAGGTTGGGGTGAAGCTGCTGGGATGTACTCGATTGCGCAATCCTTTTGTTCGTGTCGGCGCTGATGAGAAATCAGCTAGAGCCGCAAGCGGCTGAGAAGAAAACAGAGCTCCTGTGGATCTGATCGTTCCTTATCGCCCATCTACATCCCTTTTTTAATTCTCTCGTCAGCCACCAGGTTTATGAACATCTGCACCTCAGAGTTGGATCACCAAACAGACGTTTGCGCTGTATAATGAAATCACCGCGAGCCGCCAGTCGCTCTCGCGCTGACTCCCGCTTCCTGATTCAAACGTCTGACGGCCCAGGCCCCCCGACCAATCAGTGGCGTGGAGGGTGATGACGTCAGATATAATGCCGGCTCAGCCCGGTTAGAACCTCGGCAGAATGGTTACAGAAACCCACCCGCCTTGGCCCCTAGTGGAAAAGCGCAAGACGGGGGCGTGGCGGGTAGAAGCGAGCTGAGTAGATACTTGTGGAAAAGGGCCATATTAGAATGTTGTAATGCAATGGATGACAACACATGTCTAACTGGATATACCTGCAAACATGCAGCTTATACAACAAGAAGTTGATGTATAAGCTAAGGGACAAATGGCGGTAAGTAGCTTGTGATATTGAAGAAACCATCATCAAAGAGTTACTTTCCCTGACATGACTGCTCACCTTCTCATGTGGCTGGAAAACTGCGACGTCTCATTCAGCTGTTTCAGGTACTTTCCTGCAGCGTTGGTATGGCAGTCAACATGGCTGCTTGCCAATTAGTTGACCTGGGTTTGTTTCCCAGCCAATGCAAGAAACATGAGGTCTTCATAAGTGTAATGCTTTTTGTTGGGGAAGAATATGTTTTGGACAATCAGACTTTACGTAATTGTACATGGCTTCAAACGTTTTTTGGAAATGAGTCCTAATTGATGACTCGACAGACATTAAATTAGACATATAGTCTCACACATATATGCGCAAGTAGACAGGTAATATATATCTTTATGTGGCGGCACGTTCACTATTATTTAAGTTTGGGATCTGAAGATCTTTTTCTGTTTACCGACAACACCGCCTTTGATTTGGGCCAGTGCTTTAAGTGGGAAAAAATAAGTGCCGGTACTCTCCCCCTCCAGTCATACAAATATGGGACTATACATTTGTGTGTATATATAAATATATATATATATATATATATATATGGTCAATATAAGTAGCGGTAATATATATATATATATATATATATATATATATATATATATATATATATATATATATATATATATATATATATATATATATATATATATATATATATATATATATATATATATATATATATATATATATATATATATATATATATATATATACAGCGAACGCGGGTTCGATTCCAGTCGCGGCATATTTTGCACTCACTTCCTACGAGTCTGTCTTTCACTGCACCTATCAAATAAAGTTGCAAGAGCCGCATGACACCGGCCAAAGAGCCGCATGCGGCTCGCGAGCCGCGGGTTGGCCAAGCGTGCCTTTACGTCTGTACCGCAAGCTTTGAGCATCAAAACACCTTAATCAACAAATCCAACCTGTAGACTTTGGCATGGGCGTCAGCAGCTTTTGTAATGTGGGGGGGACACTTTTTTGTGGGGGGGGTTCTGGGGGTCCTCCCCCAGAACATTTTGAAAATAGTAGATTCAATTTCCTGCATTCTGGTGCATTTTACACCCAAAATAATCTCCCTCTCTCTTTGTTTTTCCTTGGAGCTGGCATGGTCTGCAATTACTGACAACTATTATGTTTTGGTTTAATTCATAGAGGACTGACACTGACAACTTTTTTGGCACTTTTTAGGCACTTTATTAAATGAGGATTAATGTCATGCAACAAAAAAATCTCTTGAAAAAAAAGTAATGAGGAAATACAAACTATTCAGTGAACTGCAGAACATACAACTATAACTCAATACAACTATAACTCAATACTCAATACAACCTGTTAAATGTTCCATATCTTCACCCATCTCCTCTTTTATCTGTACATGCTTACAACAGGATTTCTACAAATAGAACATAACCATCATACAAAGGCTCCAAAAGTGTGACCTCTTTTGTCATTTGCAGACACAAATGACTGGCAAATCTCCTCTAGTCAAGTTTGTCAAGATGCTCTTGGTGGATGTGGCAAACAGCCACATTGTTCAAGCGCTTTTGAGTCATTGAAGAGTGCAGCCAGTTCTTGAGCCTTCTTAAGGCACTAAAACTTCTCTCTGCCTCTGCTGAGGAGCATGGCACAAAGAGAAGAAGCCTGACCAACACTTCTACTTGAGTGAACAGACCTGGAACCTCTGGCAGCAAAGCTCTCAATGTATCCACCACTTCACTGACTGTGCTACAGGGATACTGAAGTTTGAACATGGCCAGCTGAACCTCCAACGGATGGTGGTTTAGTTCTGGGTACGAACTGACCACATCCACATCCTCCACCTTTCCAGTTATTAACACTTTATATATCAGTGGCGGCTGGTGACTGAAAAAATTGGGGTGGGGAGGAAAACCAACCCACGGCGTCATGTTATTTTATATTAGTTGACTACTTATCCCTATTTTCTTATTTTCAACAAAAAGTAAAAGAAGGGCTTACAAGATTTCTTAACAACAACATCATTTTATCCAATCCTGTTGTTTCCAGATGAACAATACAGGCCTACTACAGTATTTATCAAGGATGTGAGGTGTAACAAGAAGCAGGCCAGTGTTCAACACCTGTGAAGGCACCCAGTACGTCACAGTGGGAATTTTACACAACACCCTCTGATTTAAAAAGAAAAAAATTGTTTTCTAGGGACAAAATAAAATCCCAGAATGCTTTTAGTCGTCATACAGCGAGAAATATATATTTTACTTTCATAATATTCACTCAGTGAATGTACATAATCACTTTTTTGCACGTTTTTTGCAACCTCGCCAGAATAAAGGCTGATTTCTGTCTGCTGCCGGCCCCGGAGCTGATTTATGGTTCTGCGTTACACCAACGCAGAGCCTACGGCGTAGGCTATGCGGCGACGCGCAACGTACGCCGTACCCTACGCCGTAGGCTCTGCGTCAATGTATATATAAGCTGGCTGTGTTTGACCATGGAACAACGCAATTTTGCTGTTTGGCCACTCAAGGTAAAACTTGGTAACTTACTTAATTTCTTATGTCCATCTCGGCATCTCCACATCGGCTTGCCTCAGACTGACTGAATGTTTTGAATGATGCTGCTGCTGCTGCCGTGTTAAAAAACAGAAGTAAAACGCGGAGTGGATTTCTGTAGATATGGGTAATCTCCTACTCATAAAGTGGAACGGATTTGATTGTGAAGCAATGAAAACACGCTGGACTAGCAAATGTGGGGGGGTCCGAACGACTTTTTTTCAAGAGTGGGGGGACGCGCCCCCCCCAAAATATATGGTGGCGACGCGCATGGACTTTGGGGAGATCGGGGGGAGTTACTGACTGATGGGGAATCTGGGAAGAACAGTACCGGTACGCGCCGCACACAGTAAATAATTTCCGGTACGCTGATGGGTAAAATTTAGAAGTGCCGGTACTGCGTACCGCTCCGTACCGGCCCACTTAAAGCAATGATTTGGGCCCTAGGACCCATACTAAAGGTCAATCATCACGTCTACAAAAGGACACGAAGGTTCGTTCACTCAGGGATGGAGATAGGGGACAGAGTTCAATAATACAAACAATATTTTATTATTTAAAAAAGGCACATTGGTTGGGGCAATAAAACAAAAAAGGATCCCAATTGAAGAAAGGGGAAAGGGTTTATGGACTAGGCCTTACCGGCTTACCTCTTGGCATGAAAGGGAAGCAAGATGTAGGTTTTCACCATTCACACATCATTCCAATGTTGGTCTTCAGGTAAAGCATTGTACTACATTCAAACAAACACACATTTATTTCAGCCAAATGTTCAAGCATGTGACAAGTTGTTGTGGCCGAGTGGTTAAGGCGATGGACTTGAAATCCATTGGGGATTCCCCGCGCAGGTTCAAACCCTGCCAACAACGGTTAATGCTTGAACATGCAAGAAGACTTGCAGTTCTTAACCATAGACTAAAATGTCTTTCAAAACTAATCAGAGGAGTTTTTATGTGTTATCCCCAGCATGCATTAATAGGTAACATCAGCCTACATTAAGTTAGTTTTACATTTCTTTCCAAGCAGTCGGCCCAGGTTCGCAGTTTTGGCATGGAGCTGCTTCAAACCTATAACGAACTGCTTATTTCAATGGGGTCTTTATGGAGGCCCTGTGGCTTAGTTGGTCAGAGTGCCTGTCTAGTAAACAGGAGATCCTGGGTTCAAATCCCAACAGAGCCTCTAAACTCAAATGTCTTGAAGGTCGGAAAGATCACATTTCTCTCATTCCTGGTTCTGGCACTATTTCTCACATGCTTTCTTAATTATAGCAGAGTACTTTGTCAAAAGTACTCCTGCTCTTAGTGAATGTGGATGCTCTCTGTTTTGTCATTCTATTGGAGCCTCTCTTTTCATATCCTGCAAAAATGTGCGTATGAATCGTGTAGGGGGGGGAAGGAGGGGGAGCGGAGGCCGAAGCCAGGAGGCAGGACCAGCAGAGCCGGCCCTGGAAAGACGCCCATGTTCCCCCGCCGGCCATCCAGTAGCGGGGGCCGACCCTCCGAGCCGGGCCAGGGCCCCACCGTACCTCCACGGGCGCCCCCGGCGCCGACGGAGCCCCCAGTCGGAGGGGGAAACGGTCCATTCCCCCCTGTGATCCTGAAAGGATCATTAATCATTATCCATATTCCTTGACATGCATAGTTCTCACACTTAGGGTATGTTAATAAAGCGCAAAAACTTCTTCAGTAAGAGAATATTTAACATAAGTAGTTCCATCCCACAGCGAGGATCACCATCTGAGACACTGTCCCAGCTGCTAAGACGTGGCATGGGTGGGTACAAAAGAAAGCCCTGTTCATTCAAATGTCAACTGTCAACGACAATTGTCATTATCAAACCTCTCCAAGTCTATGGTCTCTTTCTAATGGCGCTTTTCCACTAGTATCTACTCAGTGTGCTCGGCTCGGGACGGCTCGTCTCGCCTCTACCCGCCTCTACCCGCCTCTACCCGCTTTGTCCCCGTTTGTTTTTCCACAGCCAGTTTAGAAGTGGGCAGGTTGGGGTGAAGCTGCTGGGATGTACTCGATTGCGCAATCCTTTTGTTCGTGTCGGCGCTGATGAGAAATCAGCTGGAGCCGCGAGCGGCTGAGAAGAAAACAGAGCTCCTGTGGATCTGATCGTTCCTTATCGCCCATCTACATCCCTTTTTTAATTCTCTCGTCAGCCACCAGGTTTATGAACATCTGCACCTCAGAGTTGGATCACCAAACAGACGTTTGCGCTGTATAATGAAATCACCGCGAGCCGCCAGTCGCTCTCGCGCTGACTCCCGCTTCCTGATTGAAACGTCTGACGGCCCAACCCCCCGACCAATCAGTGGCGTGGAGGGTGATGACGTCAGATATAATGCCGGCTCAGCCCGGTTAGAACCTCGGCAGAATGGTTACAGAAACCCACCCGCCTTGGCCCCTAGTGGAAAAGCGCAAGACGGGGGCGCGGCGGGTAGAAGCGAGCTGAGTAGATACTTGTGGAAAAGGGCCATATTTGAATGTTGTAATGCAATGGATGACAACACATGTCTAACTGGATATACCTGCAAACATGCAGCTTATACAACAAGAAGTTGATGTATAAGCTAAGGCACAAATGGCGGTAAGTAGCTTGTGATATTGAAGAAACCATCATCAAAGAGTTACTTTCCCTGACATGACTGCTCACCTTCTCATGTGGCTGGAAAACTGCGACGTCTCATTCAGCTGTTTCAGGTACTTTCCTGCAGCGTTGGTATGGCAGTCAACATGGCTGCTTGCCAAGCAGTTGACCTGGGTTTGCTTCCCAGCCAATGCAAGAAACATGAGGTCTTCATAAGTGTAATGCTTTTTGTTGGGGAAGAATATGTTTTGGACAATCAGACTTTACGTAATTGTACATGGCTTCAAACGTTTTTTGGAAATGAGTCCTAATTGATGACTTGACAGACATTAAATTAGACATATAGTCTCACACATATATGCGCAAGTAGACAGGTAACATATATCTTTATGTGGCGGCACGTTCACTATTATTTAAGTTTGGGATCTGAAGATCTTTTTCTGTTTACCGACAACACCGCCTTTGATTTGGGCCCTAGGACCCATACTAAAGGTCAATCATCACCTCTACAAAAGGACACGAAGGTTCGTTCACTCAGGGATGGAGATAGGGGACAGAGTTCAATAATACAAACAATATTTTATTATTTAAAAAAGGCACATTGGTTGGGGCAATAAAACAAAAAAGGATCCCAATTGAAGAATGGGGAAAGGGTTTACGGACTAGGCCTTACCGGCTTACCTCTTGGCATGAAAGGGAAGCAAGATGTAGGTTTTCACCATTCACACATCATTCCAATGTTGGTCTTCAGGTAAAGCATTGTACTACATTCAAACAAACACACATTTATTTCAGCCAAATGTTCAAGCATGTGACAAGTTGTTGTGGCCGAGTGGTTAAGGCGATGGACTTGAAATCCATTGGGGATTCCCCGCGCAGGTTCAAACCCTGCCAACAACGGTTAATGTTTGAACATGCAAGAAGACTTGCAGTTGTTAACCATAGACTAAAATGTCTTTCAAAACTAATCAGAGGAGTTTTTATGTGTTATCCCCAGCATGCATTAATAGGTAACATCAGCCTACATGAAGTTAGTTTTACATTTCTTTCCAAGCAGTCAGCCCAGGTTCGCAGTTTTGGCATGGAGCTGCTTCAAACCTATAACGAACTGCTTATTTCAATGGGTTTTTTATGGAGGCCCTGTGGCTTAGTTGGTCAAAGTGCCTGTCTAGTAAACAGGAGATCCTGGGTTCAAATCCCAGCAGAGCCTCTAAACTCAAATGTTTTGAAGGTCGGAAAGATCACATTTCTCTCATTCCTGGTTCTGGCACTATTTCTCACATGCTTGCTTAATTATAGCAGCGTACTTTGTCAAAAGTACTCCTGATCTTAGTGAACGTGGATGCTCTCTGTTTTGTCATTCTATTGGAGCCTCTCTTTTCATATCCTGCAAAAATGTGCGTATGAATCGTGTAGGGGAAGGAGGGGGAGCGGAGGCCGAAGCCAGGACGCAGGACCAGCAGAGCCGGCCCTGGAAAGACGCCCATGTTCCCCCGCCGGCCATCCAGTAGCGGGGGCCGACCCTCCGAGCCGGGCCAGGGCCCCACCGTACCTCCACGGGCGCCCCCGGCGCCGACGGAGCCCCCAGTCGGAGGGGGAAACGGTCCATTCCCCCCTGTGATCCTGAAAGGATCATTAATCATTATCCATATTCCTTGACATGCATCGTTCTCACACTTAGGGTATGTTAATACAGCGCAAAAACTTCTTCAGTAAGAGAATATTTAACATAAGTAGTTCCATCCCACAGCGAGGATCACCATCTGAGACGCTGTCCCAGCTGCTAAGACGTGGCGTGGGTGGGTACAAAGAGAAAGCCCTGTTCATTCAAATGTCAACGACAGTTGTCATTATCAAACCTCTCCAAGTCTATGGTCTCTTTCTAATGGCGCTTTTCCACTAGTATCTACTCAGTGCGGCTCGGCTCGGGACGGCTCGTCTCGCCTCTACCCGCCTCTACCCGCCTCTACCCGCTTTGTCCCCGTTTGTTTTTCCACAGCCAGTTGAGAAGTGGGCAGGTTGGGGTGAAGCTGATGGGATGTACTCGATTGCGCAATCCTTTTGTTCGTGTCGGCGCTGATGAGAAATCAGCTGGAGCCGCGAGCGGCTGAGAAGAAAACAGAGCTCCTGTGGATCTGATCGTTCCTTATCGCCCATCTACATCCCTTTTTTAATTCTCTCGTCAGCCACCAGGTTTATGAACATCTGCACCTCAGAGTTGGATCACCAAACAGACGTTTGCGCTGTATAATGAAATCACCGCGAGCCGCCAGTCGCTCTCGCGCTGACTCCCGCTTCCTGATTGAAACGTCTGACGGCCCGGCCCCCCGACCAATCAGTGGTGTGGAGGGTGATGACGTCAGATATAATGCCGGCTCAGCCCGGTTAGAACCTCGGCAGAATGGTTACAGAAACCCACTCGCCTTGGCCCCTAGTGGAAAAGCGCAAGACGGGGGAGTGGCGGGTAGAAGCGAGCTGAGTAGATACTTGTGGAAAAGGGCCATATTAGAATATTGTAATGCAATGGATGACAACACATGTCTAACTGGATATACCTGCAAACATGCAGCTTATACAACAAGAAGTTGATGTATAAGCTAAGGCACAAATGGCGGTAAGTAGCTTGTGATATTGAAGAAACCATCATCAAAGAGTTACTTTCCCTGACATGACTGCTCACCTTCTCATGTGGCTGGAAAACTGCGACGTCTCATTCAGCTGTTTCAGGTACTTTCCTGCAGCGTTGGTATGGCAGTCAACATGGCTGCTTGCCAAGCAGTTGACCTGGGTTTGCTTCCCAGCCAATGCAAGAAACATGAGGTCTTCATAAGTGTAATGCTTTTTGTTGGGGAAGAATATGTTTTGGACAATCAGACTTTACGTAATTGTACATGGCTTCAAACGTTTTTTGGAAATGAGTCCTAATTGATGACTTGACAGACATTAAATTAGACATATAGTCTCACACATATATGCGCAAGTAGACAGGTAACATATATCTTTATGTGGCGGCACGTTCACTATTATTTAAGTTTGGGATCTGAAGATCTTTTTCTGTTTACCGACAACACCGCCTTTGATTTGGGCCCTAGGACCCATACTAAAGGTCAATCATCACCTCTACAAAAGGACACGAAGGTTCGTTCACTCAGGGATGGAGATAGGGGACAGAGTTCAATAATACAAACAATATTTTATTATTTAAAAAAGGCACATTGGTTGGGGCAATAAAACAAAAAAGGATCCCAATTGAAGAATGGGGAAAGGGTTTACGGACTAGGCCTTACCGGCTTACCTCTTGGCATGAAAGGGAAGCAAGATGTAGGTTTTCACCATTCACACATCATTCCAATGTTGGTCTTCAGGTAAAGCATTGTACTACATTCAAACAAACACACATTTATTTCAGCCAAATGTTCAAGCATGTGACAAGTTGTTGTGGCCGAGTGGTTAAGGCGATGGACTTGATATCCATTGGGGATTCCCCGCGCAGGTTCAAACCCTGCCAACAACGGTTAATGTTTGAACATGCAAGAAGACTTGCAGTTGTTAACCATAGACTAAAATGTCTTTCAAAACTAATCAGAGGAGTTTTTATGTGTTATCCCCAGCATGCAATAATAGGTAACATCAGCCTACATGAAGTTAGTTTTACATTTCTTTCCAAGCAGTCGGCCCAGGTTCGCAGTTTTGGCATGGAGCTGCTTCAAACCTATAACGAACTGCTTATTTCAATGGGTTTTTTATGGAGGCCCTGTGGCTTAGTT
>NC_084596.1:6589444-6742086 GCF_033807715.1 Cololabis saira | reverse complement strand
AATCCACCTCTGAATGGCTTCAATGAAGACTAAATGAAGACCTTAAAAAGGCGGTTCATGCTGGAAAAGCCTCCAATGTGGCTGAATTACAACAATTCTGCAAAGATGAGTGGGCCAAAATTCCTCCACAGCTCTGTAAAAGACTCATTGCCAGTTATCGCAAACGCTTGATTGCAGTTGTTGCTGCTAAGGGTGGAACAACCAGTTATTAGGTTTGGGGGGGAATCACTTTTTCACACAGGGCCATGTAGGTTTGGATTTTTCTTTCCCCTTAATAAAAACCTTGGTGCATTCTGGTGGTCTCAAAGCTCGTGTACACAAAACAGTCCCTGAATAAAACTCTCATATGACAGCTCCCAAATGGAAATGATTTTTTATTTCTGAATGAATGGATAGATACGTCGCTTATTTTCTGCATATTATTTTTTTCTTTTCTGGCCTGGCGCATCGCGCATCCCAGACACAACTCTGTGTACAGCTGGAGTTCGCTACTGTTAGTTATTTGAAACATGTCTGAATATTTGTCAAATTCTGAGGTTGTGGACGACGACTTTGAATATGATGGACGTCCTTACCGTTTTGAGCCAGAGTATACGGCTGAAGAGCTCACTGAACGGAGGACAGAGTGCGCGCACAGAGATGACGTCATGAGTTCAGAGGTCTTGTTTACAAACTGATTTATTTGTTACACACACAGCCCCGGATGTAGACAACAGGTCCTGGAAGCAGATCTAGTGATTCATAAAATAAATGAAGAGTTTCGCAGCAATCATGTGTTATTTAGACGCTGCATCGTCTGTGTCCCGCTGTGCCCCGTTCACTACCGTTATATGGAGAAGCGGCTCGCAAAAAACCCCCTAATATCTTCCGAAGGACTCCAAATGACACCAAACTTGCCTGGGTGAGTATACGACCATAACAAATGCCAGAAATAAGGTCCAGGTTGTAAAAAACCGAACTTTCCCTTTAAGAACGGCCCCTTTTCTGCTGTGCGGTCGCTTCCCACAGGTTTCAAGTAAAAAAAGTTAAATGCTGTATTAGCCCTTCTGTTTTCTGTTTTTTAATCATTTGATTCGATTCGATATTAATGTGGGTTAGTGTTATTAAAAATGTTTTTGAGCTGTTGCCTGAATTATATGACTGTAAAATAACTAGTGAAATAATAATTTCACAATAATTACTATGAAATAACTAAAAAATAAATAACTCAAATGGGTCTTTCAATATCCATTTAAAGTGCAAAAAAGAATGAAATTGCAACAGCTCATGCAGTAAACAAATAATTTCAGCTTGTTTAATTTATTCTGTCACCAGACACACAGCTGGACATGAAGCACCTGGCATTTTCCAGGAGTGTCATGACAAACCGTGTGTCCAATAACAGAAGAAACCAAACAAGCTATGGTAAATATAGATAATATGTTAACGCAACGGCTGCTCTTCGACGCCGTGTTCATTGTTTGATAGTTTCACACCAAGCACGTGTGTGAATTAAATGACGTGACTACTGGTCCCCCAGTCTCTGACAAGTCCGTCTTCCCTGAAGAGCAGGGACGAACCCGCCCTCCTCCGTTTCTGATTGGCTGATACCAAGGCTCTGGCTAGCTTTATTGGTTTACAACAGTGTTAGTTTAATGCCCAACATGATTTCATTGGATAGTTTAAACTGTACCACAAAAAAACACACGTGCAAATGTTCTTTGTTCTTTTTTCCCCTCATTTTCCAATTGCCGGAAATCCGTCTAGAGACGGAGAACTTTAATCCCTGAAATCGTTTCTAAGAAACTCTAGAGGGTGAAATATTGCACAAAGCCTTAAATAAAACAGTCAATTCATGATATTTTCTCATCTCCTAATTTTTATACCTAATAATACAATGTCAGTGTCATGTCAATTTATGGATTTCTCGCTGTGATCGGTGATCGGCAAAATCGGGATCGGCAGATACTGGTTTTCAAGATCGGCCCTCAAAATCCTGATCGTGCATCTCTAATTTAAAGTTGTTCATAGAGCCCATATCTCAAAGTCCAAAATAGCCAGCAGTAGGGGTGTAACAATATATCGTGCCACGAAATTTCGCGATACAAAAACGTCGCGATACGTGTCGTGGAGGTGACAAAGTGTATCGCGATATTGGGTTATTAATATTAATCTATTGTGTTGACTAGTAATGTGCATCCGACCACGCGTGACGACCGCGCCTCGACCTGCGGACCAAAATCTTACTAGCTCAGAAGAAACTAGTACCGTTTTGCGATCCCGTTTTGAGCTCTGAACTTTTACTTATGTAAGGCTGGTGTAGAGTTAAGCCTTACCTTATTAAATTAAAGGGGACCTATTATGAAAAACACGTTTTTTCTTGTTTTAACATATATAAAGTGGTCTCCCCTCACCCTGCCAGCACAGGGGAGACAAAATACCATGGAATTCTGCAGGGTCTGCTCCCCCCCCTGACTGAGTCTTCCAGTGTCACGTGACCTTTTTTTGAGCCATTCTGAATCTGCGCCTATGGTGACGTCACCATAGGCGCTCATTTCCATAGGTTCAGCCTCCGCTGCTGAAATCACGCCCACAACCAGCTCTCTACGCCGGCTGGAGCGGTCCTTCCTTGAGCCAGTCGGACGCGGCGCCGCGGTGCCGCAGATCCAGGTTAAATCATCCAGGTTCCCGGGTGGTTTGGGGGCTGGGTCCTCGGGGGTCCGTCCCAGGTCGAACCAGCTTCACCCTCCGAGATTTTCAGCCAAATCTGTCGGTTTGATCACCGGTAACGGGCGATGCGCACAGGATGCGCCCTGGAGCCGATCTGTGCGCCCGTGGGGTTGCGGCGCCAGCGCGCAGCATCCGCCGGGCAGATCCGGCTGAAATTCCGCTGGTCGGAGTCCCTGCTACCAGTCCAGGCGGGTTCCTGCGGTCCCGGCCGGTCGGAACCGGTCAGATTCCCTGGTTAAACCTGCGGTGATGCGCACTGCTCCAGCCTACTTCCTGGTTCCCAAAGCGCGGTCCGTCCGACTAAATTGTCCAGGTTCCCAGCCGCTTTGGGAGCAGGGATTTCTGGGGTACGTCCCAGGCTGGACCAGCTTCACCCTCCGAGATTTTCAGCGAAATCTGTCGGTTTGATCACCGGTAACGGGCGATGCGCCCCGGAGCCATGCTGGGTGCCCGCCGTGGCTCCGGGGCCAGCGTTCAGCATCCGCCGGGCAGATCCGGCTGAAATAGTGCATAAATGTTATTTATATACAACTCATATTTTATTTTTTTAACAATAAAGTTGCCATTTGTGAAAATTCAGTGTTGTGATAATTTACAGGCTCGGGCTGCTCTGGCGGAGCGAGGTTTATTCTCCTCCCCTGCTACACGTCATTCAGGGAGCCAATCCGCACAGAGCCTCATTATCATACCCCCCCCTTCCCTTAGAATGAGGCACAGAAAAAGGGGTTAGAAGCGGTAAAACTAGTGACAGGGCCCACAGGCTGGATTTCTGATTTATGTAGAAAAAACAAGCTTTAGATTGTTTTTAAGACATTCAAGGCCTGTTTAAAATATACATTAAATGCCATAATATGTCCCCTTTAAACCTTTTTGGGGTCGTGAGTAGGATAAACACGGGGACAACTTCTGCTGAGTTCCAGTGTACTTTAATGTCCGCTCAACAGTGTAGGATTTTAGAACATCAACACAGCACCTAGTGCCGTACTGTGGCGTATCACTCCACCCAATCTAAAAGATACTGTCAAGTGTATCTCGAACGGCATGGGTTTCCCACACTTGAAAAAGGAAGGATTTGGACCAGACTCAGGATTTCACTCGCTTAAGTCTTTTATTGACCAGTTTGTCAGTTAGTTATTCAGTTAGCTAGGTGAAAAACCTTTAAAAAGGGACAAAGAAAATAATCAAATTAAAGCAGTATCAAATACAATTTAAATCAATCAGACTTTCAAACACAAACCCCATCTAACTAGGCAAAATAAATAGCCTATATTAAACATGCATTAATCATTATTTCAGTTTAAACATCTAAAGCAAATGATCAAATTAAACTTAACGTAAATGTAAATGGCCTATATTAATGATCCATTTCTTAATTTTAAACTGTAAGCCAACTTTTAAGTTAACATTTTACCTTGTGGTTTAACCAAGATTTTACACATTTTATGACATGTAAATCAAACTTAATTTTAATGAAATCAAATATTTCAAATGATTTTAGCATTCAATGATTTCATAATCATTTAATCCTTTTAGATGAAATAATAACAGAGTTCGTTTTACTTAAGCCAAAGCAAACAAAGGAATAAATGTATGAGTAAATGATCAAACAAATAATTAAGCAGAACGCAATATAACTCCTCACGCAGGTAGAAACGGAGATCATTTAAAAGGGAAACGTGAGCTCACCGGTAGCCTCTTTGCTCTTTTTCCTCTTTCCCATGTGATTTTCTAGTGATCCCTATTGATTTCTGTATAATATTTGCCTTTCTGTTGCTGTCAGCGCCATGAACAACTCGTGTCATCTCAGTGTCTCTGGCGCAAGCTGTTATCAGCCCAATTGCGCTCACCTGTGGCGCTCACCTGTGGCGCTCACCTATGGCGCTCACCTGTGGCGCTCACCTGTGGCGCTCACCTGTGGCGCGCAGCTGCGGCGCCTCGCTGGGACACGCGCATACACATGCACGCGCACCTGCTCGCAGACGCACGTCCCGGCAGATCGCCACAACACATACTAAGCAATACAGATAAACTGACTAGTGTAATTATAGTCCCTAATTTACATCACAATATAAAGAATATATTTATAAAATAATGAACCCCGAATTACCAAAATAACCTTCTTAACAAAAATAAATATCCTCTTACACTTATAAGGTGAGCATGAATTAATATTTTTTATGATGTAAAATTGTATGTATTTCTTTACTTTTATTTATTTAATTTATTTAATTTTAGTTGTTACATTTCTGGAAAAGAAAAAAGTCAAATCATAAATGAGAGAAACTATTCAGTTTGTGGCTAAATATTTGTACTTGTATGAAACTGAAGATGCATAATGCAAACCTGACATTTACTTTTAGTTCAGTTTGTGGAAAATGGTTGGCCTGGCTTTCTCTTTAAAACTTAAACAGTTATAAAACATTACAAACTGGAACAATAGGACAAACACACAGCATTGTTTTGTATTGTGTGTCTTTCAAATAAAAGACAATTTTTTCCAGTCATATGTTCCTCATTCAAGGTTGTTAAAAAAATACTGCTATAATATCGTATCGCTATCGTGACCTCAATATCGTGTATCGTACCGTATCGTGAGATTAGTGTATCGTTACACCCCTAGCCAGCATGTACCCGGACATCACCCCCACCTGTGATTAGGGCTGAAACGTTTCCTCGAATAATTCAAGTAATTCGATTAAAAAAAATGATCGAGGAATTTTCTATGCCTCGAGGAATCGTTTAATTTCACCAGCTCAAAGCAGGTATTACGCCCGGACTACATTTAATGCGACACAACGCGCTGCCGCCGCGCACGTAAAAGGTAGAAGAAAGAGGCGGCGGGTATGTTTGGTTTTAGTAACACGCCATGCTCAGGCAGTCTGCAATGGCCCAGGCGGGAGACACATGTGCTTCACTTTTATTCTTAATCCACTCTATATTTGTCCGTTATCCTATATGTTCCCCGCCAAAATTATTGTTCCACGTTAAATCGACGCAGAGCCTACGCCGTAGGCTACGTAGGCTCTGCGTTGTTGTAACGCGGAACCATAAATCAGCCTTCGCCCGTTACATACATAGGTTCCTCTAAACATCTGTTCCCGCTACAGTTTTAACTAGACTTAAGAAAATGTGCTCCAATACAGCAGGTCTCAGAATTTTATTTTGAACACTGCCAAAACTCTAACTTAAAACTTAACTAGAACTTAAAATGTGCTTGACACAAATGAAAGTTCAATTGAAACACGTGGGAAAAACACCTAACCTTTTAAGTGATGTGTGTCATCAGGTTTAATGGCATTTTTAGGTTAGAAATAAGAACATTTCTTGGTAAGATCCTTAGTTTTTTGAGTGAAGGCAGTGAATTTGGTCGACTGGTGTAAATTCAGGGTTTTTAAATGCACAGCCATGAACCTACTGGATTATTTAATTTAGTCTTAGTAATGTCAATTAAAATCTAACATCTTATGTATATTTATAATTGCTCTTTAACTAAACAAAAATATGTTTTATCCGATTACTCGATTAATCGATGGAATTTTCAGTAGAATACTCGATTACTAAAATATTCGATAGCTGCAGTCCTACCTGTGATAAATGCAAATTTGACGACGCAACTCTTTTTCACATGTACTGGCTGTTTCCTCCGCGATTACAAGTTTTTTGGAATGAAGTTTTCCACACCCTATGACTGCTTTGTTCGGTCCTTGTAGCGATGACGATCTACTGAGCATCATATGATCTTTCTCCTGCTTCTGGCCAGGCCGGCCATTCTGCTTAGATGGAAGGGGACGGCCTCGCCCACACACACTCAGTGGCTCAGAGACATTATGCACTTTCTTACTCTAGAGAAAATAAGATTTTCAATTAGAGGCTCAGAGGGTACATTTTTATAAGACCTGGCAACCCTTTTAAACTTATCTAAACGATTCTCATGCAGCATAGATTATACCGTGAGAGAGTGAACACGGTGGACCCTTGACGTTTCAGAAGCTCAAGGTTTAGATATTAATACACCTGCCAACTTTGTTTCCTCTTTTTATGTGCCTTTTACTTATCTTTAAAGATTTGGGTGGGGGGTTGGTGGGGCCACTGTACTACCTCATGATTCCAAGATTTCCTTTTATTTTTTCTCTTCGATATGTTTTGTGAGATAACAATTTTAATACCATCTAAACCTGCCCAACCCTCAGTGGGGGGTATTTTAGTTTTTGTTATGGTTGTGATGTATTCTCAATGTAACATTGTTACTTTTATATTCCCCCTTGACCCCCCACCCCCCGTACCCTCATTCATACAACAAACGCACACATACACACAGCTTACTATACAGATGCAGACACACCCGGCACCCCCACCCTGGTGATAGAAATGGAGTCTGGCTGAGCTGATAGACCAACACCGTCCTATGGAGCCGTCCACACAGAGCCGTCCAAGCCCACGATTACAGGGGACGCCACTGCAGAGACCCCCCCCACCCAGACAGAGAGGGGCCCCCACCACGGCTATAAAGCCCCGGAGCAGGACCCCCAACTATCCAGACCTGGAGCAGGACCCCCAACTATCCAGACCTGGAGCAGGACCCCCAACTATCCAGACCTGGAGCAGGACCCCCAACTATCCAGACCTGGAGCAGGACCCCCAACTATCCAGACCTGGAGCAGGACCCCCAACTATCCAGACCTGGAGCAGGACCCCCAACTATCCAGGCATGTATGATGGTTATGTTCTATTTGTAGAAATCCTGCTGTAAGCATGTACAGATAAAAGAGGAGATGGGTGAAGATATGGAACATTTAACAGGTTGTATTGAGTATTGAGTTATAGTTGTATTGAGTTATAGTTGTATGTTCTGCAGGTCACTGAATATTTTGTATTACCTCATTACTTTTTTTTCCAAGAGATTTTTTTGTTGCCTGACATTATTAATCCTCATTTAATAAAGTGCCTAAAAAGTGCCAAGAAAGTTGTCAGTGTCAGTCCTCTATGAATTAAACCAAAACATAATAGTAGTCAGTAATTGCAGACCATGCCAGCTCTAAGGAAAAATAAAGAGCGAGGAAGATTATTCTGGGTGTAAAATGCACCAGAATGCGGGAAATTGAATCTACTATTTTCAAAATTTTCTGGGGGAGGACCACCAGACCCCCCCCAAAAAAAAGTGTCCCCCCCACATTACAAAAGCTGCTAACGCCCATCATTAACCTTAAGGTTGTTTCTGCTAGGCATTAGTGGATATTATATTGATTTTTCCTCTGGCAAAAGTTGGCCCGCCCACTTTTCTTCAGGCCCGCCCTATTCAAAATTTCTGGCTACGTCCCTGGGCAGAGCGAGGCTTTGTTCCCTCCCCTGCTACACGTCATTCAGGGAGCCAATCCGCACGGAGCCTCATTATCATAGCCTCGCCCCCCCTTAGAATGAAGCACAGAAAAAGGAGTTAGAAGCGGTAAAACTAGATACAGGGCCCACAGGCTGAATTTCTGATTTATGTAGAAAAAACAAGCTTTAGATTGTTTTTAAGACATTCAAGGCCTGTTTAAAATATACATTAAATGCCATAATAGGTCTCCTCTAAGAGGAAATTGAGAACAATAAAATGATGTAAAGGAACAATAAATAAGTAGTGCTAAACAAGTAAAAGGGGACTCAGTTAAAAGCTCATTTAAAAAGGTGAGTTTCAGGTCCATTCAGGCCAGAACAAACAGACTCAGGGACAGATTCTTTCCCAAAGCTGTGAACTTTCTGAACTCATAAGCTCCTCATAATGTGCAATATTCTTCCATCCATTCATGTGCAATATTCTTTCATCCATTCATTTTCATCGTGTATATAAATATCTTTATATTGTCTGTTTCTTATTTTGTTTTTAAATAGTCTTTTACATGTGTGCACTTTTATGGAGCTGCTGCTTAATTTCATTATATTATTATAACGACAATCAAGGCTTTCTATTCTATTCTATGTTTTAATGTCTAGGTTGACATTTGTGTGTGTTTAATGTGAGGATGTGAAAATGCATCAGTAACATCAGCAGCAGCAACAAACCTCTAAACATCAAGTAGGAACTTATTTAGTTTACTTTTTACAGTTAAGATTGAATTGCTCTCCCATTTAAAATATATAACTGGATCTTATTTGATCCCAGACATGATGTTAATGAGCAAACGCTCTCCATGCGACGTCTCTACGATGTAAGGCTGATTTATGGTTCCGCGTTACACCGACGCAGAACCTACGCCGTAGGCTCTGTGTCGGTGTAACGCGGAACCATAAATCAGCCTTTAGGTTCGGTTCGTCAGCAGGAAACAGACGGACCGAGAACGAGCGGGTTCGGGTTCGGGTTCGGGTTCTGGTTCGGGTTCTGGTTCTGGTTCTGGTTCTGGTTCTGGTTCTGGTTCTGGTTCTGGTTCCGGACCCGAATACTGACCTGCAGACCAGCAGCTTTAGTCCTGCTGGATGAGGAGTCCTGGTTCTGGTTCTGGTTCTGGTCCATCTCCTGGTTCTGGTTCTGGTCCATCTCCTGGTTCTGGTTCTGGTTCTGGTCCTGGTCCATCTCCTGGTTCTGGTTCTGGTCCTGGTTCTGGTTCTGGTTCTTCTGGTCCCGGTCCGTCTGCAAACACTCGGGCGTTGCTGCTGAAAATGTGGGATTAAAGCAGAGACGTTTTATAAACTCTCCCCCACTCCGGTTGTTCCTGTATCTGTGTCACGTGACTGCCCCGCCCCTCTAGGAGACTAACATTCCATTCCATTCCGTTCCATTTGTCCTCGGAAGTGGGGATTTCCCAGTTCCCAGTCGGATTTTTCAACTGGAACGCCCCTCGAAGTGGGATTTCCCACTGGGAAAGTGGGAGAGTCTTCAACACCCCCGAGTTCACATTCCAAGATGGCTGCCCCGGTTGTAAACAGTAGAAGAGAGCTCTGTAAAAATTCGTAGCACTTCATTCTAGTTTTGGTCACACTAAATCAGTCGTATACAAGTATTGTTCGGCATATATATGCTGCTATAGTGTAATTTACATTTTTCATGTGGTATATGCGAACTACAAACTTGTTTACCTACTTTGTAACTGGAACGCTGATAACTCGGCTGTGACGTTATTCCCAGTTCCGAGTTCCGAGGTAAATGGAACGCAGCAACAGCAGGTCCTGACATGTAGGCCTATCCCTGACTGCAGGGATTAATTAAAGCAGAGTACTTTGTCAAAAGTACTCCTGCTCTTAGTGAATGTTCTCTGTGTTGTCATTCTATTGGAGAACTTCTAATGTCTCATTTTTGCAATAACCGGAGAGGGTAGCTAAACCAAAGTGTCCTCTAAAGAGTCTTTAGAGGACACTTAGCCACCCCCTCCACCATATTCACCCTTTAGTAAAGAGTGAATGTGAGTCAGGACACAGACCTAACTATCTGAAGGCTCTATAACCACAGAGGGACTTGAACCCTCAATCTTCTGATCCGAAGTCAGACGCCTTGTCCATTAGGCCATGTGGTCCACGAGTTGCTCCACTTTCTTATAAAAAAAAAACAGTTAATCCTGCCATTTTAGTTAATGTGCTTGCCATTGTTAAATATACTAAGGGCCTGATTTACTAAAGGTTTGCGTGTGTAAAAACCTGTGCAAACTTGACAGCACCCGCAAACCAAGGTGCCAGCTGATCTACTAACAGCGTGCAAAGAATAGCGTGCGCAAAATAACACACGCTGTTCATTTAGTACTTTTGCCCTGATGAATAATCAATATGGGGCGTACTCGGCAGAACGCGCTAAATACTGGGAGGGGAAAATGCAAATTAGTCCATTTACCACGCGCAATGAGATTTACCAAGCCTGAAAGTTTTTGCGGGGATTGTGATTGCGTCTGTATTTAATACGTTCGAAAGGAAGGTGCTAATCTCCACATGCAAAAGGAGAAATATTTTATTTGAATGTTAAATCGAGTATTATTCAGCAAAAGGTTGCCACAGGAGGCATCTTCATTTTTTTTATTTGTGATAATAAATAAATCACGTGTTTTCATGGAGAAAAAAGTGTTTCTTATTGTGCGCCAATGACGTGATCTACTAGTTTGCATTATTCGTTTTGGAATACTCAATTTAGATATATACTGCATGGGATTTGGACTCAGAATAATGGCTACATTGCCACGGCATGCCACGGTCAGCTGTTGTCTCGAGCTGACCGGAGCTTTTAGTTGTCATCCATCCATTCAATACACGTAACTGACATTGATGTATTCACAGTGATTCATTATCAGCTGTAAATACTTGTGTACAGCCTTTATTCTGAGTCCAAATCCCATGCAGTATATACAGGGCTTGAAATTAGCAGTCGCCACTCGCCATTTGCGACCTAGATTTTGCTTTGGCGAGACATATTTTTGGCTGTCTCGCCACTTGGCGACCTAGAAAAATTATACCACTCAAATCCAGAGGGTGGCGGTAATGCTCATTTTCGTTGGTTGCCAAGCGCCGCTAACGGGTCAGAAGAAGAAAAGTAAACGAGGGAACATAACAACTACAAAACTAAGAAGAAAGAAGCTAAACTAAAGCTAAAGAAAACTCAACTGAACAAAGAAACAATGTGGAGATATATATCAGGGTGCCAGCCACCACTCAAAAAGACAAATGTGTGTGAGGTGAGGAGGGCGGAGGGAGGAGGAGGAGGAGGAGGAGGGGGGGGGAAGAACAGCGCTGAAGGCGAAATGGCGCCTCGGGCTCCCTCGCTGAAATCTAACGTTATTAAACCCGTGAGGAAGTTTAACCCTAATTGGTACTACAATGAGGCTGGTGGGAAAAGACAGTGGCTCGGTTACAGTGATGGAGTCATGTTTTGTAACGTTTGCCGCTTGCACGCCCGGGATCAGAAGAGTCGAGCAAGTGCATTCGTCGTTGGCTGCAAATCAATGAAAGTTGAAAGCATAGTTTCACATGAAAATTCCGCCTGCCACCGAGATTGCGTGGCAGTTTTTAAGGCGAAATCGGTGCCGCTGGAAAATACGCCCACACTACAAGGACTGACTAAGCTTTCGGATGTCAACAGAAAGAAAATGCACTTACTTTTTAACAATGCGCACGCCATCGCGAAGCAAGCTCGACCCTTCACAGATTATGTGTGGATGTGCAGGTAAATGACTTTGTTTACGTTATCTTACTACATCTCAACAGCACACATTTACCTACTTTTAATTCAATAATTAGCACTAATTTGTATTCTGCTAACTATAATGCTATTCTAAAGTCGATTTGTTTGAATGTTTTTCTTGCTTGTTTTGACAGTTTGGATGAGAAAAAGGGACTTGATGTGGGGAAGACCTACAGGAACAACAAGGCCTGTAGTCTTTTTGTAAAGTATATAGCTAAAGCAGAGCGAGACCAGCTGACCAAAAGCATGCAAGAAGCAAAATTCTGCTCTGTCATGATTGATGGTTCAACTGATCGTTCAGTAAAGGAAGAGGAGCTAATTTATGTTCGGGTCTGCAAGGAGGGGAAGGTAAGAAAAGCAAAAAACAAAAGATTTAATACCATATATAGTGTATATGTCTCTTAAATATGTCTGTGTGGAATAAATCAAATTATCCATTCATTCACTCAAGGTGGATGTCAAGTTTGTTGGTGTGGAAGCAGTGGACAAATCTGATGCTGCCCACATCACCCAGGCTGTGAAGACCCAGATGAACGCTGTTTGTAAGGAATGGGAGGGCAAGCTGATAGCCTGTGCTACAGACGGCGCCGCAGTCATGACTGGAGAGAAGACAGGTGTTGTGACAAGACTGAGAGGAGAGAAGGGATATTTATTGGGTGTGCACTGCATGGCTCACAGACAGGAGCTAGCCTACTGTGATGCCATCAAGGTCTGTCCCATGTACAGCAAGGCGGAAGACCTACTCAGTGGACTGTACACATTTTATCACACCAGTCCCCTCAACAGGGCTAATCTGATCAAGAGCTTTCAGATGCGTGGCCAGAAACCCCTTATGCCCTCAAGAATTGGGGGAACCAGATGGGTGGGTCATCTTTACAGAGCCACTGACCACTTTCTGCGGGGATACGGTGCTATTGTGTTGCATCTTGAACAGGTAATTGCCATTTAATTAATGTAATTTGTAATGTCATATGTATACCTTAAATTAACAGTATATAATTAACGTTTATAGATTACAGCATGTGTGTGTGTGTGTTTGTGTGTGTGTGTGTGTGTGTGTGTGTGTGTGTGTGTGTGTGTGTGTGTGTGTGTGTGTGTGTGTGTGTGTGTGTGTGTGTGTGTGTGTGTGTGTGTGTGTGTGTGTGTGTGTGTGTGTGTGTGTGTGTGTGTGTGTGTGTGTGTGTGTGTGTCTGTGTCTGTCAGATTCAGTCTCCAGATTCTGTTAGGGAAGGGGTTCGGGGAGTAGTGCAGGCAAAGGCCAAGAAGTTCTATGCCTCTGCCAGGGACAGTTCCCTCCTGAAGTTCTTGGGCTTCCTCCATGATGTCCTCACCCACCTGAGTAGCCTGTCTGCCTCTCTGCAGTCCTCTACCATCACTCTACCAGATGCGCATGCCTCTGTGGTGGCCACCCAAGCTTTGCTTGATAAGTACCAGACCAGGTGTGTCACTGTCATTCGCTAGTTTGTAATCTTAATCTATTTTTCCTTCTTGGAAAATCAACTACTCAACCAATTATTTAACTCATATTATTTGATACATCTTTGAGAAACGTAGACATGGAGTTACTGGACTAAATGTGAATACCTGAGTTTAATAAAGTGTGAATGAATGAATGAGAATAAATCTTAACACATTTATTTTTTTACATAAGACCAGGACGGATGATGCAGGCCACAAGTGGCCCGTTGTTTGAGGGAGTTCAGCTAGAGAGCCGAAATGACAGGGCAGCCAAGGCGTCTGAGGTTTCCCTCCTCAGACAACTCAGGGAAAGCCTAACTAAACGCTTTGAGGACAGGAGTGCAGCAGGTGTGGTGACTGCCACCAAGTTGGTCAGTTTCAGTAACTGGGCAGAGAATCCAGCAGCAGGTTTGTTTAGTGTTGAACAACACCAGGCAGCACATATCCATGTTACACATAAGGAGGAAGGAGGAAGAAAAGGATACAAAGTTCAGTCTAGGGTTGGTTCTGAGATGAACATGAATATTGAGAGTCTGTCTGACTAATAACATCTTTTTTTTGGCATTTCCAGACTTTGGGGACCAAGAAATTGACCGCCTCTGCCAACATTTTGGTCCGGTCATGGACTCCGCTGGTGTCTGTGTAGCCAACATCCCTGACCAGTGGACCATCTTGAAGGCAAGAATCTACGCAGAAGAAGATAGGGTGGAAAAGCTGTCCTGGACTGAGATCAACCGAAGACACAACGGGCCGTGTCCAGATGTTCTCAGCCTGATTGACCTGATCCTGACCATTCCTGCTTCTTCTGCAGACTGTGAGAGAGGCTTCAGCACAATGAAGCAGGTTTGCATACTCACTATCATTTTTGTGAGGGCCCAAAAAAGAAAGTGTGCCTGTAGTATCCACTCACTTCCATGTCCATTTTCTTTATGTTTTGAATACAGGTCAAAACAGATTGGAGATGTACCCTAGAACCTTCCTCACTGTCAGATCTAATGATGATCCAGCTGAACTCACCAGAGATTGAGGTCTACGAGCCCTCAGCAGCCATTGAACTATGGCACACAGACAGCACCCGCAGAAGAAGGCCAGAGTTCATGGAAGGAGGGAAGAGAAAGGACCAGTGCTTTAGAAATGAACTGTCTGAGGACTCTGAAGAGGAGTCTGGACTAGGCTGCAGCAGCAGAAGGCCTGATGTCATGGTGGGAGAGGTAGAACTGCCTGACACTGAGCCTGAGGACGACTGAACAGTGACTCGGCCTTTAAAGAGACACACCTCAGGCCTTTACACACACACACACACACACACACACACACACACACACACACACACACACACACACACACACACACACACACACACACACACACACTCTCTATTGTCTAATGAAATGTATTTAATAAATAGTTTGTATATTTGAATCTAATGTACTTCATGCGTCTTCTTACTGCTGCATAGGGATTTATACTGTTCTTCCAGAATAGTTGAAAGGTCCTTTTACACAGCACATTTGATTGAGAAGAACGGGATGACTGTTATATGGTACTACTATGACTGCTATATAAGTAGTGATGACGAAATACTCTAGTGAAGCAACTTTTTGGTTTTGGCGAGTAAAAAATCTGTTTGGCGAGTAACTTTTTTGACCTACTAGCCACTTGGCTAGTAGGTCAAAAAGTTAATTTCAAGCCCTGAGTATATATCTAAATTGAGTATTCCAAAACGAATAATGCAAACTACAGATCACGTCATTGGCACCCCAGGATACAGCTTTGCCACCGAGGTGGCAAAGCGCTCTCTGCTCTGTGCGCTCTGTGCAGTCTTTGTGAGGAAATATCTATTCTTTGTCTTTGCCACCTCCAAAACAGACAAACAGTTGTTGCGTCTCTCTCATGGAAGGTGCGCTCCTAAACCCGAATCGCGCAAACCCGAAGCACATGATGAGATGAGGTCTCTCCTCCTCCTCCATTTGCACAAATTGATTAAACCAAAACAAACTAAGCAAACGTAATAGTTATTACATTTGTGGGAAATCGCGTGTTACGTTTGTAGTAGGCAGCGACTATTACATTTGTGGGAAATGTATTACATTTGCAGGATTATTACATTAAAAACGGCATATTTTTATTACGTTTGTGGTTTATTACGTTTGCGGGCATTATTACATTGGCGGGCGTTACAAGCCTGCTTACTGTGTTGTCTTCCATAATATTTGTAAATATATATAATATAAATTCCTAAGTATGTGTTTGTGTGAGTGTGTATATATAAATATATTGAAGTGTCAGTGTTGTTTTTTTTCTTAGTCTACTTATCATTGAATATACGAGGGGGGGGCTTTTCACGGCAGGGGTGCTGAATACGGCACAACAATTTGCCTCTTCCACTAATATCTCTAACTCCAACTCGTCAAATTTCATTTTGCGCTTGTGACTTGTGACTTGTGACTGTGCTTTCCATCCACTCTCCATGGGGCAAAGTTTGCGCTCGCAAACCGTAAGACACACAACACCTCATTTAAATACTGATGTTTGCACCTGTTATCAATTGCGCACGCAATCTTAGTTGATCACCCGCAAACCACGCAACAACAGCACGTGCAAACTTTTTCAGTGCACACGCAATTTAGTACTCTTTATTTAGGATCTTAGTAAATCGGGCCCTAAGTGTTAGCATACCAAACAGAGGAGAAGGTGAAGCCTTTAACCAACCATGTGGAAGACCAGACATTGGATACATTTTTCCACCAAGTCGGAAGCAGTCAGAGCAGCTTTATTTCACCTCCAATGTGATTTTCTGATTTTTCTTTTTTCATTTTGTCTATTATAGTTGAAATATATCTGTGATGAAAATTACAGGCCTCTCCTATCTTGTTAAGTGGGAGAACTTGCACAACTGGTGGTCTGACTAAATACTTTATTGCCCACACTTTTCATATACCGTATTTTTGCGACAATTAGGCACATATAAACGTCTTTTTTTTTTTAAACGTGCCGCGCGCCCAATGATACAATGCGCCCATTGTATTATTGTAAAGGCTGATTTATGGTTCCGCGTTACACCGACACAGAGCCTACGGCGTAGGGCTGCGTCGACTTGCCCGTTGCAGCTGATCAGTTCTCCCGATCTTAGCGCGATCAGGCTCGGATGAATGAAGAAACGGAGGATGAAGATTTCGATGGGTTTGATTAATGTAATAACTTAAATAAAGTACAATCAAACGTTTTGCTCCCGCTTTATTTTTAATTTATTTATTTTTCGCTCTATTTGTGTGTGTTGTGTACGCACGTGTGTGTGTGTGTTGTTGTAAGGCGGCGCTCCATGTGTGTGTAGACGGCGCCTTTTCGTTCGGTGCGCCGTATGTGTTTTAAATCCAAAAATGACACAAAAAACTGAGGGTGCGCCTTTCCACACGGCGTGCCGGATGGTCGCGAAAATACGGTGTATATATATATAAATATATAAATACACTTACTTTGATGTACTTCCAAATCATGTTTCTATAGTTTGGCCTCTATGATTAGATTTATGTTCATTAAACAACCTCAGAGAAAGTCAGAAAAGGCTCTGTGGCGCAATGGTAGCGCGTCTGACTCCAGATCAGAAGGTTATGTGTTCAACTCACATCAGGGTCATAATGAACTTTCAGTTTTGTTTTATCCATCCTCACGAGTTCACCAACCAGACAAACTTTAGCTGCAACAGAAAACTTTGATATGTACCTGGAATTGTTCAAATCTGCATGATCACCTGCCTTGATGAAAGGAGGAACAAAAGATGATCTTTAAACTAAAGGAATTTCATTTCTTTATCAGGAGACACAAGGCAAGTTTATCTGTATACCACATTTCATGTACAATTCAAAATGATTTAAGAACAACAAAACAACAGGATTACAAAAATGAGGATATAAATATGTGTCAACGTGATAAAGTAAAATCATCCAGTTTTAAAAAGTCTCTAAATTGTCTGATTCTGCAGATTCACACATATAGGAGTGGTTGTTGTGGCCGAGTGGTTAAGGCGATGGACTCGAAATCCATTGGGGATTCCCCGCGCAGGTTCAAATCCTGCCAACAACGATTAATATTTGAATGGGAAAAAAAGGCTTGTTAAGTCTTGGATCTCTTAACCTCAGACAAAACTGTGATTAAAAACTCATCCATCAGGGGCCTCATGTGCTTTCTACGCTCATGTTTATGTGTTCAAAAAGTGACTTGAATGTGAAAAGTTGTGGCCCTACACATTAATTCTGGTGCACTCACATTTCTGAGGTTTTGTCCGATGGCGACACTCACTGGGGATGCAGTGAAGTCCAACATATGAGGAAAAGTGACTTCAACAACAAGTTCACCATCACACGTGAAGGACACGTCAGTCCCCACATCACCAGATAAGTTACACACGAGTCGAAATGCAACAATTTCACAATTAACCACATGGTCTGAACCAAAAACTAAAGGTTGGTACAAAATGATGTATACCGCAAATCCCAGCGTCAGCCTTGGCTCTGGTAGAGGAACCTGCTGATGGCAGGATGCAGTACGGAGTGAGTCTTTAGGGAACACTCTGATCTGCTGGTCCAGGATGAAGACTGGATCATCAGATGATTTTATTCCATGCAAGGATTCACAATTACGTCCATGCACTCTTTGTACATGAGACGCCAGGTGCTGGAAGTCAACCTGGCCTTGCAGCAGAAGATGCTAAAACATCCAAATGAGGTTCTGGAGAGACATGTTCCTGATCACTAAAGATTCAAAACTGTTCTCACAGATCTCATCACCGCACTGGTGTTCAAATAAAATGAAGACTAGAGGAAAAGTGCATTGTACACTAAGCTAGTTTCAGAAGTCACAAGAAAGTGGGACATGTGTCCTACAACGTTTCATTAGGATTCAGAGGGTTCTCCATTCAATCAGAAATGTTCGGCCTGATTCAAAAGTAACAGTGAGGGTTTCTTTCAGATTACCTCCATCAATAACAAAGTTTATAAGGATATGAACACTGGATTATCATAAACGTTGTTATCGGGAAGGACTTGCCTAATATAACCTCTCTGAACAGCTTGGTACAGAGATCTTTGTGCAATAGGCCACTCAGACTTCAGCGGTAGCCTTTGAAAAGTTCTTTACGCCCTCCATGAAATAACAGGATCCTTCAGTCCTTAGTTATTCTGTTTTTAGGTACAATCTTTTGGAAAAAAACAGTGTTCAATATTGTGGAGAAACTTTCTATTTATCACCGTTAGCATGTGTGGCCCCAGTAGTTTCTGGTAAGAGAAATCACCATGGAGACGAGGTAACTGAGAAGTTCCCTCGTTAGAGAGACAACTCTGTACAGTCACATCTGAAACAAACATCAAGTTGTTGGTTATTTTTTAGTAAGTCTAGTGTGACATATATGTCAAAGAGGGAGCAGATTTAGACCAACCCATGTAGCTATTTTAAACACTGGCAGCTCAAAGTTAATGTTGCTCTCATAACTCAACCACCATGTGAGAGGTGAAGGTGAAGACTTGATTCAAACATGTGGAAGAATCATCTACAAATTCTTTGGTTTTAAACTTAGCAAGATTTGGTTGGTTTGATTGGTTTTAAACTTAGCATGAGTTACATCCTTACTGTTGTGAGTTTAAAGGCTCTGCTGGGATTTGAACCCAGGATCTCCTGTTTACGAGACAGGCGCTTTGACCAACTAAGCCACAGGGCCCTCAACACACGTCTTCAACTTGTTATAAAAACCCTGTTGACACAACAAGTTCATTCTACCGCTGGAGCAGCTTTATTTCCCCTCACTGTGATATATTTAGTACACAAACCTGTTCCACTACTTTCCTGGCTGGCTCCTGGGCGGGGTTATGCAACATTATTATGTGAGGCCCGGGTTGTTTTTGGTAAGAGAAATCACCATGGAGACGAGCTAAGTGAGAGGTTACAGAGGCCCTGTGGCTTAGTTGGTCAAAGCATCTGTCTAGTAAACAGGAGATCCTGGGTTCAAATGCCCAGCAGAGCCTCTGAAAGTCTGTGTTTCCCAGCGACAGCCCCAAATCATCACTGCTCTAGAGAAGATCTGCATGGAGGAATTGACCAAAATACCAGCAACAGCGTAGAAAACCTTTTGAAGCCTTACAGAAAACATTTGACCTCTGTCATTAACAATGGGTGTTTAACAAAGTATCAAGATAAACTTTTGTTATTGATCAAATGCTTATTTTCAACTATAAATTGCAAATACATTCTTTAAAAATCAGCCAATGTGATTTAACCTAATAAGAGAAAAAAAGCTCTTCCTCCAGCTCCTCCGAGGGGAGTCCGAGGCGTTCCCAGGCCAGCCGAGAGACATAGTCTCTCCAGCGTGTCCTGGGTCTTCCCCGGGGTCTCCTCCCGGAGGGACATGCCTGGAACACCTCCCTAGGGAGGAGGGACATGCCCGGAACACCTCCCGAGGGAGGAGGGACATGCCTGGAACACCTCCCTAGGGAGGAGGGACATGCCCGGAACACCTCCCTAGGGAGGAGGGACATGCCTGGAACACCTCCCTAGGGAGGAGGGACATGCCTGGAACACCTCCCTAGGGAGGAGGGACATGCTTGGAACTCCTCCCTAGGGAGGAGGGACATGCCTGGAACACCTCCCTAGGGAGGCGTCCAGGAGGATCCGGTACAGATGCCCAAGCCACCTCAGCTGATTCCTTGTGATGTGGAGGAGCAGCGGCTCGACTCCGAGCTCCTCCCGGGTGACCGAACTCCTCACCCTATCTCTAAGGGAGCGTCCAGCCGCCCTGCGGAGGAAACTCATCTCGGCCGCTTGTATCCGAGATCTTGTCCTTTCGGTCACTACCCAAAGTTCATGACCATAGGTGAGGGTAGGTGCGTAGATTGACCGGTAAATCGAGATCTTCTTCTTTCGACTCAGCTCCTTCTTCACCACGACGGTCCGGTACATCGACCACATAACTGCGGACGCTGCACCGATCCGTCTGTCAATCTCACGCTCCATCGTTCCCTCACTCGTGAACAAGATCCCGAGATACTTGAACTCCTCCACCTGAGGCAGGACTTCTCCACCCACCCGGAGAAGACACGCCACCCTTTCCCGGTGGAGAACCATGGCCTCGGTCTTGGAGGTGCTGATTCTCATCCCTGCCGCGTCGCACTCGGCCTCAAACCGCCCCAGCACATGCTGAAGGTCTCAGTTGGATGAAGCCAACAGGACAACATCATCCGTAAAAAGCAGAGATGAAATCCTGTGGTTCCCAAACCGGATAAACGAGCCACCACTGTGAACCGGGACACCTTTTTCCCATCACAGTGCACAGCATTTGGGTAGAGAGTGTCAGGAAGACGCCTCCACCACCCTGTTACAGTCAGGCCACTGAGCTGGACTGTCGATGAAAGATCTGAAAAATACAATCCCATACATACTATTAAAACACAACTTTTTTCAGTGTTATTATTTTGTAATGAGATATTTTGAATTGTTAATATATTTTTTAAACAGTCAAGACCTTGTTCTTGCTTAGTTTATCTACCTGTTGGTGCTCTGATGCTTCTATGGTGTTAGTTAAGTTCAGGCTTCCATCTGCCCGTCTCCTAAAACGCGGCTCCACTAGATTCAAAAATAAAATAAAAAGTGTATGAATAAAATGAATAAAATGCAATACTTGAACAATTGGAACATTAGTCACACAGACACATAGATGTGTAACTGTGTCTGTTTATTAGCAAATACATATTTAAGACTGTAGTGTGGATTATCTCATGCTAAACAGTGAATGAATGCCTGCAAGTACCACCATGATTCCCCCAGGGGATGGAGAGTTGTAGTTTATTCACATTCTACTAATTATATACACTGTATTTACTTATTAATGCTATTGTAGCAACACTATTGTTGTTAATATTAAGAACAGGGATTGAAAATATATATGGTTTATAACAATGGATTGTAAAGATTTATTGCCAATTTGGAGGAAAACTCCTTTATGTTTTGTTTGATTGATCTACAAAGCCAAATCATGCTCCTCTGATTTACTCCTATATCCGATTTTCAATCATTATAATTCGCCAAGGTTTGTTCTTAAAAAGTTGATGATCCTTTATTCCCTTTTTGCACTGCATTGTACTGTTTATCCGTACATAACTTTACATTCACAGGACTGAGCATCCGTCCCAAAACCGTAAATCAGCCCTTACATCACCGTTAGTAGCATGTACGTTACAGAGCTACGGCACAGATCTTCCTATAAAAATGTATTTGCACTTACTTCTGAAACATCCGGAAAATGTGTGGGGGGAGGATTTGCTGTAGTCGGAACAATCTTCAGGCTTGTTTTTCTAAACAGAGTAAACGGGAAAAAAACATCCCCAGCAGCTCCGCAGCGGGCGGAGCCTGTACTCGCTCCTGATTGGTCAATTTCTGGATGTTGCCAGGACATCCAGAAATTTACCGAGCCCTGATTGGTCGGAGCTGTCAATTCTTGGTTAATTCTTGGATAGATGCAGGAACACGATTGGCTGTCACAACCAGGAATAACCAAGAATAACCTAGATTTACAAGTGGCCAGAGGCGCCACTAGCCCTTTTTGATCGGAACATGTGGAAACACACGTGGTGTAACAACTCAGATGTCCCAAACAAAGTAGATGGCAGTGGCCAAAGCTATAGCCGAGTACAGCGATGAAATAGAGTCCCGCTCTGGGAAGATGAAAAATAATGGCAGTCCTTCAAGCTGGAGTTGAACCAGCGACCTAAGGATACCTGTTTGACTGATTCTACAGTCCTCCGCTCTACCAACTGAGCTATCTAAGGTGGATGCACATTGACACATGACAGCTCCATGACTTGTGTATTCTTCTACCAAAGCCTGAAACTGGGAAAAGGAAACATTTTACATGAATTCTTGTCTCCCTTATGCACCACAACAGACGAGGTGGCCGAGTGGTTAAGGCGATGGACTGCTAATCCATTGTGCTCTGCACGCATGGGTTCGAATCGCATCCTCGTCGTACTTGTTTCTTCTGCGCTTTGAGGTGTTCCTTAGAGTTACTATGAGGTGTTTTTATCCCAGCATGGCTTGATGCTGTCCTTGCTTGAAATAACCTAAAGCCGCTTTTGCATTAGTATCGCTTCTCCTCGGTTCTACCCGCCACGGCCCCATTTTGCGCTTTCACACTAGGGCTGAGACGGGTAGAGCCGTTCCAAGCCGATACATTTTTCTGTAACCATTCCAGCGAGGTTCTATCAGGGCTGAGCCGGGACTATTTCTGAGGTCACCACCCTCCTCGCCACCGATTGGTCGGGGGGCGGGGCCGTCACCACCCTCCACGCCTCTGATTGGTCGGGGGCTTGGCCAATCAGATGCCAGATGTCTGAGTCAGGATGTGACATCATAAAAGAGCGACCCGCGGGTTCTTCTTCCTTTCTCTTCGAAAACACAACAACAATGGCTGCTCAGAAATCTGTCCCGTGGTCAAATTCTGAAGTGGAGACCTTTTTGAACCTGGTGGCGGAGGATAGGATCCAGAGAGAGCTGGACGGGGCCACGAGGAACGAGAAAGTGTATCTCCAGCTTTCTCAGTTGATGTCTGAACGCGGCTACACCAGAACTCTTCAGCAGTGCCGCGACAAACTGAAAAAGCTAAAAAGCGACTATCGTGCGGTGAAAGACCACAATGGCCGTAGTGGGGCTTCCAGGAAAAACTGGAAGTGGCTGACCCAGATGGACGACATCTATGGGCAGCGACCGTCTAGCAACGGGAGAGAGAGCGGTCTGGACTCCGCTACGGTCCACCTCGAGACTTTAAACGAGGACGATGAGTATATATATATATATATATATATATATATATATATATATATATATATATATATATATATATATATATATATATGGTAAACTGTGTTTTCGCTTCTCCAATTGTATTTTTGATTAGGTAAAAGAAAAAGAAACCAAAAGTATATATATATGTGCATTATTACTATATTTAATATATATACATATATATACGCACACATATGCGTACACATACATAAATATACACATACAAACCCAGTGTTGTTTTTTTTTTGGGGGGGCGGGGGGGGGGGGGGGGGGGGGGGCGGGAGGGGGGGGTGGTTGGGCGGGTGACGACATCCACTGCCAATCCAGGAAGCAGGAACACACGGAGACACACGTCACGCACTGGAAATCTGCAACAAAAAACCACAAACAGAGCACGAAACCGGCACGGAGCCAACCAAAACAATATCAGCAATCGACCTAAATCTTGAGATCTGATCGTCGCAGTCTGAGCTGAGCTATCTCTACCGCTACCTAAACCCAAAAACTAGAGAGCCAGCATGCAGGTGAACAAGCCAGTGTGTATGTCTATGTGTGTGTGTGTGTGTATGTATATGATCATGCGTGTGTGTGTGTGTGTGTGTGTGTGTGTGTGTGTGTATATGCATGTGACTAAGTGACTATATGTGTGTGTGTGTGTGTGTGTGTGTGTGTGTGTGTGTGTGTGTGTGTGTGTGTGTGTGTGTGTGTGTGTGTGTGTGTGTGTAATAAACCAAACAAAGTTCCACCTGAAGTGTATCTATAGTGGGGGAGGGGGGGGAGCAACCCCGCCACCCGCGAGACCAGAGGCTGACACGGAAGAGCCCGGAACCCAGGCCACCGGCAACCCCACAGAGGGGAGAAGTAGGAGGGAGGCAACCCACCGCCTGCGAGGCACCCCCCCCCCCCTGGCGCCAGGAAGCCCCCACCCTTCAGGCCAACGACCCCCACCCGGCAGGGGGCCAGCCCGCCCGGAGAGACAGAGCCGCCGACGCGGGCAGGCGCACCCGTCCCCCACGAAAGTGGCCCTCCAAGACCAGAGGGGCGCCCCGCCGCAGAGGCAGCGGGGGGGACCGGAGACGGGCCCGGAGAGAGGGAACCCCGCAACAGGGCGACACCCGTGCAGGCCCGACAACGGAGGGCCCCAGACCCAGGCATCCCATTCATTCATCCATTCAACTATCCGATATGTATACTAATAATAATATGATATACTATACATAATAATAATACTACTACTACTAATAATAATAACAATAATAATAATAATAACCATCTTTGTATAATATAATAATGATAAATTATTAAGTTTTGATGTCCTGCCAATGGAGGCCCAAATCCTCCATGGCAGGACCCTTCCATACCGCATTCTCACCGACACAGACACACAATCACGCACCGTTTCCCCCTCCCCGGAGGAGTCCAGCACCGCCAGAAGGCGCCCCAGGCTGCACGGCGAGCCCCGCCAGGCCCGGGTATCCCGACCCACCTATCCCAGGCCGGTGAGGGAGCGCGGGTGATGTGGGACCCCCTCCCGCCCCTGGTGTTGAGTGTATGTGAATAATGCCATAAAAACAGGGAGGGGGGAGGGCCAAGTATCGATTTGACACCGACCCCCCCCCTCCCGAACTACGTGTCCTTGTCAAATGTATTTATTAAGTGTTGAATGTGCAGTGTCTATTTTGCTGTTAAAACCGTGAGGCGGGGAGTGCCGGGCCACGCGGGACAATGCCCCCCACGACCCGGACCCCCCGCCCTTCGCCTATGTGCGTATGAATCGTGTAGGGGGGGAAGGAGGGGGAGCGGAGGCCGAAGCCAGGAAGCAGGACCAGCAAAGCCGGCCCTGATAAGACACCCGCGTCCCCCCACCGGCCATCCAGTAGACGGGGGCCGGCCCTCCGAGCCGGGCCAGGGCCCCACCGTACCTCCATGGGCGCCCCCGGCGCCGCCGGAGCCCCCAGACGGAGGGGGAAACAGTCCAACATCCTCCCATTCATACTGACAACATAAGACATAGACACCTGGGAATGGTGCCACCCAGCCGCCGTGCCCGCCCGTGCACCCCCCGGTCAGGGGAGGCCCGATCCCCGGACCCGGCCCCACCCCCCCCCGAGGCCACCCCGGCGGACACCCCAAGGGTCACGGAGTCCCCACATCCGCAGGGGCACTCGGCCCCTGCCCAGCGACGGAGGACCAAGGCAGCAATGCCCCCCCAGCGCAGACAGCCACCCCCCACCCAGGCAGGGCCGGGCCCTCCGAGTGGGACCCCCCCGTCCACGGCCCAGCCCCCCCCGGGAGACCCGGAGACGCCCAAGCCACAGCCCCCCGCCCGAGCCCCCCCAGCCACCCCCCCCACCGCCCCCCAGGGGCCACCGGAGGCCCGCGCCCCAGACCCCCCAAGCCGACCCCCAACCCCAAGGGCTACGAGATCACCACCCCCCCGCCCCCACTAGGTAACGAAGCCAATAATCGGGGACCACAGAGAGTGCAATTCAGCCGAATGTTGTTCAGTGGAGGCAGACATTATCTCACTACTAATATGATCTGATAAAAGATTCCTAAAATGGTTGATACATAAAATGGATTTTTGTTTCTAATTTACTAGAATGGTTTTCTTTGCGATACATAATAATAATAATAATAATTCATTTTATTTAACGGCGCCTTTCATGTCACCCAAGGTCACCTTACAGAATAAAAACAAAACAATACAATACAGGAAATATAGTAGTAATACAGTAGAAATTATAATACATACACACATACACAATACATACAAATAGACAATCAAGGAGCAACAGTACAGATAACAGTGTGGTGGGAGGTAGTGTGTGGTGACCGGTCAAAGTGAATGGGCAAGTTTAAACAGGTGAGTCTTGAGTTGCATTTTGAATGTGGTGATGGAGTCTATTTGTCTTATGTATGGGGGGAGGGAGTTCCAGAGTCTGGGTGCCGTACAACTGAAAGCTCGGGCACCCATGCTGCTAAGGTGTGAGGTGGGAGTGGAAAGAAGTCCAGCAGAGGTTGAGCGGAGGGTACGGGAGGGGGTGTATTCTTTCAGTAGGTCACAGAGGTAGGTGGGGGCTAGGTTGTGTAGGGCTTTGTGGGTGAGGAGGAGGTTTTTATAAATGATACGGTATTGGACTGGGAGCCAGTGGAGTTGGATAAGAACGGGGGTGATGTGGTCAGATGACTTGATGCGGGTGATGATCCGGGCGGCCGAGTTCTGAATGAGTTGTAGTTTGTTGGTGAGTTTGGTTGGGAGGCCAGTGAGGAGAGCATTACAGTAATCGATACGGGATGTGACGAATGAGTGGACCAGAATTTCGGTGCTGGATTGGGACAGTGCTGGACGAAGTCTGGAGATGTTGCGGAGGTGGAAGAATGCAGTCCGGGTGATGTTGTGGATGTGAGGTGCAAATGAGAGTGTATTGTCCAGAATGACGCCGAGGCTTTTGACGTGGGGGGAAAAGGGTACCGGGAAGCCGTCGATGATGATGGGAGGGGCGGGAGAGGGTTGCGACTTGGTGAGGGTGGATTTGGAGCCGATGAGAAGAGCCTCAGTTTTATTGCCGTTGAGTTTGAGGAAGTTATTGCTCATCCAGGTATTTATGTCGTGTAGGCAGGTGGTGAGGGAAGCGGGAGGAATGGCAGCGGTGGGGTTGGAGGAGATATATATCTGTGTGTCATCGGCGTAAGTGTGAAAGTGGATCCCATGGTGCCGGAGAATTGAACCTAGGGGTAGGAGGTAGATGGTGAAGAGGAGTGGACCCAGTACTGACCCCTGGGGGACACCCATTGTGACACCCATGCACCCGGATTTATGGTTCTGTAGTTGGACAAACTGTTGACGGTCAGTGAGGTAAGATGAAAGCCAGGAGAGTGCAACACCAGTGATCCCAATGCCAGCCAGGCGGTCCAGGAGTATTGGGTGAGAAATGGTGTCGAAAGCTGCGCTGAGGTCCAGGAGGATGAGGATGGTGAGTAGGCCAGAGTCAGCTGCACGGAGGAGGTCGTTGGTGATTTTAACCAGGGCTGTTTCAGTGCTGTGATTGGGGCGGAAACCGGATTGGAAGGGTTCGTGGAGGTTATTTGAGTTTAGGTGGGACTGTAATTGTGCTGCTACCACCTTTTCCAGAGTTTTGGAGATGAAGGGAAGGTTGGAGATGGGCCTGTAGTGATTGAGGTCAGATGGGTCGGCACCTGGTTTTTTTAGGGTGGGTGTGATGGCAGCTAGTTTCAGGATTGGGGGAACGGTTCCAGTGGTGAGGGAAGAATTAATTATTTTGGTAATCATGGGGGAAATGGATGGGAGACATGCTTTGACAAGCAGGGTGGGGAGGGGATCAAGCTGACAGGTGGTGGTTTTGGCTTTACGAATGAGTTCTGAGATGGTGTGTTCTGATACCGGAGTGAAATTGGTGAGAGGACTGGAGAGGGGTTGGTTGGTGGTGGTTATCCATGGTGGGTCATTTGTGGAAGAGCGTGTTGAGGCCAGTTGATGGTGAATGATGTTGATTTTGGAGCTGAAGAAGTCCAGGAAGGCGGTGCACTGGTCAGTGGAGATGTCTGGAGGGAGGGTTTTTGGAGGCTGAAGTAAGCGGTTGACGGTTGAAAAAAGGACTCTATTGTTTCCTGTGGCAGAAGTAATGAGGTTGGAGTAATATGATGATTTGGCGGTATTAAGTGCATTTTTGTAGAGCTGAAGGTGATCAGAGTACATTTGGATGTGCACAGTGAGTCCTGTCCTTTTGTAGAGTCGCTCCAGTTGACGGCCTGTGGATTTGAGCTGGTGGAGGTCAGGGGTGAACCAGGGGGCAGAGTGGGTAAATGAAACTGAGCGGGTTTTAAGTGGAGCCAGGGCAGTGAGAGAGGAGGAGAGACAGTTATTGTAGTGTTGTACCAGATCGGCAGGGGACGGGGATGAGGGGGGATTGGGGAAGGAGCTGATAAGGGTAGAGAGATCTGTGGGGTTGATGTGTTTGATGTTTCTGAAGGAGATGATCCGTTGTTCTTTGACTTTGTGCAAATGGGTGTGGATGTCATAAAGTATGGCTTTGTGGTCCGAGATGGGGAAGTCCATGATAGTGAGGTTGGCGGGAGTTATGTCTGTGCAGCAGATTAAATCGAGAATGTGACCTTTGCTATGTGTTGCGAGGTTGACGTGTTGTGTGATACCAAGGCAGTTCAGAAGTGATGTGAAGTCGTTTGCTAGGGTGCAGGATGGGTCGTCAATATGAATGTTGAAATCGCCATGGAGGATAACAGTGGGGGACATTGTGCATACAGATGTTAACAGTGATGAGAATTCAGTAAGGAAAACAGCGGAGGGTTTTGGTGGTCTGTAGATGGTAATGATGATGATGGGTTTGGGTCCAGAGAGTTTTACAGCTAGGCATTCAAAGGAGGAGTGTTGGGGGACAGTGAGAGCAGTGACTTTTATGTTTTTACGGTAGATGAGAGCCAGGCCCCCCCCCCTCCCAGTGGCGCGGGGTTTACTAAAAAAGGAAAAGCCAGGTGGGGTGGTTGCATTTAACTGAGTGAAATCATTCGGCTGTTGCCACGTCTCTGTGAGGCAGAAAATGTCCAGAGTTTTGTCGGTGATGAGATCAGAGATGAGAAGGGCCTTATTGGTTAGTGATCGGATATTGAGAAGACAGAGTTTGAGACAGGTGAGTGGTGTATATGCAGCTGCTTTGGGCAGGGGAGAGAGTACACTGTGATTGACAGGATTGATATGGCGGTCTGTGCGGGGAGGGGGGCGTGGCTCCTTGAAAGTCACATGGAAACGGAGGGGTCTGACAGTTATAATGGTATCGATTGGGCAACCGACAGCAGGGGGTGTAATGACAGCAGGGGCCTGAGGCAGTGAGAAGCCGGTGTGTCCAATTAGGTTCTAGGTTCTATTTGAGTGTCTCCCAGGTGACCTAATATACATACCGTGGGGCACACTGGGATTCTGTGGTTGATCCATGTGGATAAATCCTCACAAATCTCCTTCCAGAACCTCTGTACCGGTGTACAGAACCATAAAGCATGCATATAATTATCAGGAGTGTTCTCTGTGCACTGTGAACAGATATTAGAGGTGACAAAGCCCATCTGGAACATCCTTTGTCCAGTATAATGTATTCTATGAAGAACTTTGTACTGTATAAGTTGTAAGTTTGGGTTTTTAGTCATAGTAAACGTATTTAAGCATATTTGTGACCAAGAAAACTGGTCGGTATTAAGAGAGAGATCCGCCTCCCACTTGGAGATCGGGAGAGAGACTGAATCGTCCAGTTTAGACACTAACCTGTAGAGTTTTGATAACAACTTTAAAGTGCTTAGATTCAATACATCTGTTATCTTAGCGGGAAGTTGTAAATCTAATTGGCTAATTTTGTATGTTTTATTTATTATGGCCTTAAGTTGTTGATACTCTAAAAATGTATTCCTGCTAACTCTGTATTGAACAATAAGTGTATTGAAAGGTACAAACTGTCCTCCTACAATTACGTGCTGTAAATACCGTATTCCTTGATCTCTCCATTGAACGAAATTAACCATCTTTTTATCATTTTTCACGATGTCTGGGTATAATAGTTAGTCTCAAATATAGCTTCGCGGTAGATATGCTGCTATAGGCTTATGCTGCAGGGGGGCACCGACATGATCCGCTGGGCGGTGCCTCTCACCCTTCTTCTCCTCTCCTTTTCCCTGCCTCTCTTCTCCATTACCATTTTTATTTATTATAAATATCTCATAGCTATCATTTTTGTCCATCGTTCCTGTAATTTCTTGTGCCGGCCCCCCTTTTTTCTCTTTTGTGCATGTTTGCAGGCTGGAGCCTCGGGAGCTGCGTTCTGGCCTGTGTTCCCGGGCCCCCGGACATTTTTCTGAATGTCCAGCCGGGGATTGGCAGGTCGTTATTTGCTGACGATGGTAGTTTATGGAAGAGGGGAAAGAATGTGACATTTATAGTGAGGAAAATGCAGGAAGCTGTGGCACAAGTGGAGGAATGGGGAAGGAAGTGGGGCTTCAGATTCTCTGTGGAGAAAACAAAAGCTATGTTCTTCACTAGAAAGAACATTGATGAGAATGTGAAGCTGATGCTGTATGGTAATAGCTTGGAGAGGGTTAAGAGCTTTAAATTTCTGGGTGTATTTTTTGACACGAGGCTCACATGGAGGGACTATATACGGAAAGTCATAGACAAGTGCAAGAAAGTGTTGAATATGATGAGGTGCTTAGCTGGATTAGAGTGGGGGGCAGATAAAACATCACTAAGACAGATCTATGTGTATCTGATAAGATCGAGAATGGAATATGGAAGTTTGGTGTATGGGTCTGCCTCCAAGTCTGTGCTGGCTGGGCTGGATGTAGTCCAAGCCAAAGCGCTGAGGATATGTACAGGAGCAATAAAATCATCTCCGTTATGCTCCTTGCAAGTTGAGATGGGAGAAATGCCTTTGTGTCTGCGGAGGAAACAGCTTCAGGCTAATTATTGGGTGAACCTGATGGGTCAAAGGGAAGATTATCCTGTCAGAGTGGCTATGCAGGCAACATGGGAGAGAGGAATGAGGGGGGGGTCTAGTTTTGGATGGACAGGGGAGAGGGTGGCCCGGGAAGTTTTAATTTATGATCATGAGTTCTGTCCTGTGGTGTTGTGGCCTGTGGTACCTGTGTGGGAGCTTCAAGTCCCAATGACTGACTTGGGATTACTGGAAATTAGGGAGCAGAATAAGGGAGCAGAATTGGTCAGTGAGTTTCACTGTCATGTAGCCGAGAGATACAATAATCATGTGTTGGTTTTCACAGATGGTTCTAAAGACCAAGAGACAGGTACTACGGGTGCAGCCTTTACCGTGCTCAGGCAGAATGTTGAATCATATGTGAGAACTTCTAATTTTCTGAATGTACATACTTTTGAGTTATATGCAATTTTAATGGCAGTGAGATGGGCAGAACAGCTGATGAATTGTGGAGTGCTGATTTGTTGTGATTCTGTGTCTGCGGTGAAGAGTGTTGGGATGGGGATGTCCAAGGGGCGGAACGATCTGGTATATGAGATACTGATAGCAAACCAGATGGTGAAAAGGAGGGGTGTTGAAGTGGTGCTGATGTGGGTTCCAGCGCATTCAGGTATCCGGGGCAATGAAAAAGCAGACGTGTTGGCTAAGAAAGCAGTGGAAAAGGAGAGGGTGGATGCCAACTTAAGCCTGTCTAAGGGTGAAGGGAAGAGCATAGTGTGGAAACAGATCATCGTGGAGTGGCAGAAGGAGTGGGAGGAAGGAAATAAAGGAAGGCATTTGTTTTCAGTAATGGGGAAAGTGACAGATTCAGTGAACACCGGAGGAAGAGGGAGGAGAAAGGAAGATGTCATTTTCTCCAGGTTAAGGATTGGGCATACTGCTCTTAATAGCACGCTGCACGTCATGGGTAAACATCAAAATGGACTATGCTCCGAGTGTCAAGCACCTGAGACATTTGCTGCAGGAGATACCACAGGGAAAGAGCTGAGCTAGTGGCAGAGCTGCAAGAAATGGGTGTGAAAGAAGTTACAGTCAGAAGTATTTTGGAAGGGGGATCGAGTGGAAGAGGGAGGCGGAGTTTATTTACATTTTTACATAATACTGGGCTGATGAGGAGAATATAATGAGTTCCTGAAAGATCCAGAAGATGGCAGCAATGCAACTAAATAGATGCAAGCTGCCGTTAAACCCCAAAAAGAAGAAGAAGATCCGTCAGTAATCCAGAGAAGAAGAAGAACCAGACGCTTCAGTTTGTCTGAAGATCCAGAGAAGATTTAACGACGAAACCGAGCCGTGAGTTTCTGTTTCACTGATTAAAAGAGTCTGTAGAGAAACCGATGGATTAGTCATGTCGGTTCTGACGGTTTACCATCATTTACGTCTCTAGTTACTTTAATCCACGTGTTTGCAGGAGCTTCTTCCAGCCGAGGTTTGAATATAAAGAAATAGTTTATTAGAGGTTTAAAAGTGAAGACTGTGTTTAAAGATCAGCAGCTGTGTGTGTTTGTGTGATTATATACTTAGATATAGGATTATATTATATCATAGTTATATTATATTTATCATAGAGCTTATATCTTGTATTAAACAGGTTATTTTTGTAAAAATGATATATATTCATAAAAATGTGTGTATAGTATAAAAAATAATAGACATATAATTGATGTTTAGTTGTGGAAAGGGGGTGGGATTAAATAAGTTTATACTTCCTCCCACTCCTTTTCCAACAAGTAACTGAAATATGTTTTTTTCTTTATGTGGTGGAACCTGGATTAGTTTATTATCTTTTTTCTTGTTTTTTTTATACATGTTCGAAATAAACAAAAACGAACGGACGAACGAAAAGGTTTGCTGAGAGACCAGAACCAGAACCAGGAGATGGACCAGAACCAGAACCAGAACCAGGACCAGGACTCCTCATCCGGCAGGACTAAAGCTGCTGGTCTGCAGGTCAGTGTTCGGGCCCGGGTCCAGAACCAGAACCAGAACCCTCTCGGTCCGTCTGTTTCCTGCTGACGAACCGAACCTAAAGGCTGATTTATGGTTCCGCGTTACAGCGACGCAGAGCCTACGGCGTAGGCTCTGCGTCGGTGTAACGCGGAACCATAAATCAGCCTTAAATCGTAGAGACGTCACATGGAGAGCGTTTGCTCATTAAAGGGAAAGTTCGATTTTTTTTTTACATCCTGGACCTTATTTCTGGCATTTTTTATGGTCGTATACTCACCCAGGCAAGTTTGGTGTCATTTGGAGTCCTTCGGAAGATATTAGGGGTTTTTTTGCGAGCTGCTTCTCCATATAACGGTAGTGAACGGGGCACCGCGGGACACAGACGATGCAGCGTCTAAATAACACATGATTGCCGCGAAACTCGTTCATTTCTTTTATGAATCACTAGATCTGCTTCCAGGACCTGTTGTCTTCATCCGGGGCTGTGTGTGTAACAAATAAATCAGTTTGTAAACAAGACCTCTGAACTCATGACGTCATCTCTGTGCGCAAATCCGCGACACAGCTCTGTGTACAGCTGGAGTTCGCTACTGTTAGTTTACTGTTAGTTATTTGAAACATGTCCAGTGTTTCCTCTAGGAATTTTTTCAGCAGTGGGGGCATGCTTCCCGGGGGGGCGGCGGCGGCGGTGGCGGCGTAAATGTACGGCGTACACAAATGACCACTTGACAGCAAATGTAACTTTCAAAACCTATTTATTGGCTTTTATCCCTGAACTTTTGAAGAACAATCCCTGAACAATAAATACATGTTACTTCAACTTCAACTCTAACCAGTTGAAAATGTAAAAAATAAATAAAAAGAGGCTCAGAGCAGGCTCAGAGCACTTAATTTTCCTTGGCTTTTTAAAGAAGAGCTCTAAGGCTCTGTTGTAGGGAAACTCTCCCAGAGGTGGCCCATTGATGCCCATTGAATGCTGTATGATGATTCTATATGTCTACATTAAAACATTCTTGTTCATACTGCATTAATATATGCTAATTTTAAACTTTCATGTAAAAAGGGGGAATAAGTCAAATTTACCAAACCTGTATTTATTAAACAGTTACTAAGCAGTGAGTGGCACAAACAAAAAGTGTCATTTCAAAACAGAATGTGCACGTTGCATCTCTGACTCCCCGTCTGAAGAACATCTGCTAAGAACATCTTCTGGTCCTGGTTTTACCTGGTTTTACCAGGTTTTACCTGGTTTTACCAGGATGAGCTGCTCTGAGCAGCAGGGGCCCCTTAGAGCACCTTTTATATTAAATTGTAGGTGCAGGGACTGCAATGTTTCATCCTCTCCTCCTTTACTTTGCATCACTTTCACTTATTGTTAGAAATATTACGTCATATAGTCTTGTTTGACTTTGTTTTGATGATAGTGATTTATTTCATGTGGCCACATTTAAGCAACACTAGGTGACGTGTCTTGGCTCTGGAAGAAAAAGCCTGAATTATGGTTCCGCGTTAAATCGACGCAGAACTACGCCGTACCCTACGGCGTAGCCTACGGCGTAGAGTAGGCCCTATACGGCGACACGCGCTTGTGTCTGTACGTGTACTATACGTGTCTGTATAGTAAGCTGTGTGTATGTGTGCGTTTGTTGTATGAATGAGGGTACGGGGAGTGGGGGGTCAAGGGGGAATATAAAAGTAACAATGTTACATTGAGAATACATCACAACCATAACAAAAACTAAAATACCCCCCACTGAGGGTTGGGCAGGTTTAGATGGTATTAAAATTGTTATTTATAAAAACAAAAGGAAATCTTGTAATCATGAGGTAGTACAGTGGCCCCACCAACCCCCCACCCAAATATTTAGTAGTAAAAGGCACATAAAAAGAGGAAAACAAAGTTGGCAGGCGTATTGATATCTAAACCTTGAGCTTCTCAAACGTCAAGGGTCCACCGTGTTCACTCTCTCACGGTATAATCTATGTTGCATGAGAATCGTGGAAATACGTTAAAAAAGGATTGCCAGGTCTTATAAAATTCACCCTCTGAGCCTCTAATTGAAAATCTTATTTTCTCTAGAGTAAAAAGTGCATAATGTCTCGGAGCCACTGAGTGTGTGTGGGCGAGGCCGTCCCCTTCCATCTAAGCAGAATGGCGGGCCTGGCCAGCAGGAGAAAGATCAGTTGACGCTCAGTAGATCGTCATCGCTACAAGGACCGAACAAAGCAGTCATAGAGTGTGGAAAACTTCATTCCAAAAAACTTGTAATCGCGGAGGGCACAGCCAGTACATGTGAAAAAGAGTTGCATTTATCACAGGTGGGGGTGATGTCCGGGTACATGCTGGCTAGGCGTGTAACGATACACTAATCTCACGATACGGTACAATACACGATATTGAAGTCATGATAACGATACGATATTATAGCAGTATTTTTTTTAACAATCTTGAATGAGGAACATATGACTGGAAAAAAATTGTCTTTTATTTGAAAGACACACAATACAAAACAATACTGTACGTTTGCCCTATTGTTACAGTTTGTAATGTTTTATAAATGTTTAAGTTTTAAAGAGGGCCAACCATTTTCCACAAACTGAACTAAAAGTAAATGTCAGGTTTGCATTATGCATCTTCAGTTTCATACAATTACAAATATTTTTCCACAAACTGAATAGTTTCTCTCATGTATAATTTGACTTTTTTCTTTTCCAGAAATTTAACAACTAAAATTAAATAAATAAATAAAAGTAAATAAATACATAAAATTTTACATCATAAAACAGATTGATTCATGCTCACCTTATAAGTGTCAGATGATATTTATTTTTGTTAAGGTTATTTTGGTAATTCAGGGTTCATTATTTTATAAATATATTCTTTATATTCTGATGTAAATCAGGGACTATAATGACACTAGTCAGTTTATCTGTAGTGATTAGTCTGTTTTAGATTGGGCGGAGTGATACGCCACAGTACGGCACTAGGTGCTGTGTTGATGTTCTAATATCCTACACTGTTGAGGGACATTAAAGTACACTGGAACTCAGCAGAAGTTGGCTCCGTGTTTATCCTACTCACCAGCCCAAAAAGGTTTAATTTAATAAGGTATGGCTTAACTCTACACCAGCCTTACATAAGTAAAAGTTCAGAGCTCAAAACGGGACCGCAAAACGGTACTAGTTTCTTCTGAGCGTAGTAAGATTTTGGTCCGCAGGTCGAGGCGTGGTCGTCACGCGTGGTCGGATGCGCATTACTAGTCAACACAATGGATTAATATTAATAACCCAATATCGCGATGCACTTTGTCACCTCCACGACACGTATCGCGACGTTTTTGTATCGCGAAATTTCATGGCACGATATATTGTTACACCCCTACTGCTGGCTATTTTGGACTTTGAGATATGGGCTCTATGAACCACTTTAAATTAGAGATGCACGATCAGGATTTTGAGGGCCGATCTTGAAAACCAGTATCTGCCGATCCCGATTTGGCCGATCACCGATCACAGCGAGAAATCCATAAATTGACATGACACTGACATTGTATTATTACGTATAGAAATTAGGAGATGAGAAAACATCATGAATTGACTGTTTTATTTAAGGCTATGTGCAATATTTCACCCTCTAGAGATTCTTAGAAACGATTTCAGGGATTAAAGTTCTCCGTCTCTAGATGGATTTCCGTCAATTGGAAAATGAGGGGAAAAAAAGAACAAAAAACATTTGCGCGTGTGTTTTTTGTGGTACAGTTTAGACTATCCAATGAAATCATGTTGGGCATTAAACTGACGCTGTTGTAAACCAATAAAGCTAGCCTTGGTATCAGCCAATCAGAAACGGAGGAGGGCGGGTTCGTCCCTGCTCTTCAGGGAAGACTGACTTGTCAGAGACTGGGGGACCAGTAGTCACGTCATTTAATTCACACACGTGCGTGGTGTGAAACTGTCAAACGATGAACACGGCGTCGAAGAGCAGCCGTAGCGTTAACATATTATCTATATTTACTATAGCTTGTTTGGTTTCTTCTGTTATTGGACACACGGTTTGTCATGACACTCCTGAAAAATGCCAGGTGCTTCATGTCCAGCTGTGTGTCTGGTGACAGAATAAATTAGACAAGCTGAAATTATTTGTTTACTGCATGTGCTGTTGCAATTTCCTTTTTTGCACTTTAAATGGATATTGAAAGACTCATTTTTTTTTTTTTTTTTTTTTTTTTTTTTTTTTTTTTAACAAACAGTGCAAACGATGACAAAAGACAGCGTGCGTGTGCGTGTGCGTGTGTGTGTGTGTGTGTGTGTGTGTGTGTGTGTGTGTGTGTGTGTGTGTGTGTGTGTGTGTGTGTGTGTGTGTGTGTGTGTGTGTGTGTGTGTGTGTGTGTGTGTGTGTGTGTGTGTGTGTGTGTGTGTGTGTGGTAGCACGATATCATTTGAGTTACCGTATTTTCACGACCATTCGGCGCACCGTGTGAAAAGGCGCACCCTCACTTTTGTGTGTCATTTTTGAATTTAAAACACATACGGCGCACCGTCCCAAAAGGCGCAGTCTACAGACACGGAGCTGCAGACACGCGCGCCGGGAAACACACACACACGCTGCAGAACACACACACACAAGTGTGCTTATTTAAAAATAGAGCGAGAGCAAAACTTAGTTTGATTGTATTTTATTTCACTTTACACATCAATCAAACCCTTCAAAGTCTTCATCTTCTGTTTCCGCATTAAACAGCTCTGCTAATTCAGCTGCGCCAGTCCCAATTTCCTCGCTTTCAGAGTCACTTTCTGTGCCGTGCGGCCCCTCTGAAATGCCGGCTTTTGCAAAAGCCCGAACAACAGTCCCAGCAGATACATTAGCCCACGCATCAACAATCCATGTGCAAACTGTGGCATAACTTGCCCGGCACTGCCTTCCACTCTTGGTGAAGCTGTGCTCCCCCTCAGTCATCCATCTCTCCCACGCCGCCCGAAGCCTCACCTTGAACGGCCGGTTCACACCGACATCCAGCGGTTGGAGTTCCTTCGTCAGACCTCCCGGAATAACAGCCAGCACAGCGTTCATGTTTTTCACTTCCTTTTTTACACTGTCTGTGAGATGGGCGCGCATAGAATCACAGATAAGCAGCGATGGGGATGTGTGAAAAAAACCACCGGGTCGCCGCACATAGACCTGCTTCGGCCTCTCGATCATCATCTCTTCATCCATCCAGCCCTTTTCATTTGCCTTTATTATGACTCCAGCTGGAAAAGTCTCTTTAGGCAACGTTTTTCTTTTAAAAATGACCATAGGCGGCAGTTTTCGTCCATCAGCGTGGCAGCCAAGCACAACAGTAAATGAGGACTTCTCATACCCCGTTGTGCGGACCCCGACCGTGCTGGCTCCCGTCCTCTCCACCGTGTGGTTCATCGGGATGTCGAACGTGAGCGGCACCTCGTCCATGTTGGTGACGTGGCTGGGCTGGATGTGTTTGTCGGTTATGTGGCGGCTGCAGAATGAGTGGAAGCTCTCCATCTTTTCCATGTAATCTGACGGGCGCTGCTGCGCTACTGTTGTCCTGGCCCGGATGGAAAGATGGCACCGCTTCATGAACCGAAAACACCAGGACGGACCTCCATGAAAATGTTCAATTTTCATCTCTTCCGCCAGCGCTACTGCTTTCCGTCGGATGGTGACCGTTGAAACGCTCCTTCCACCCGCTCTTTGCTCGATCACCCACCGCTCCAATCTTTCCTCCAAGTCCGGCCATCTCGCCTTGTGTCCGCGGAAGCTCAGCTGTGTTTTCTTCACCTGCCGGAGTTCGTTTTCCAGCTTCCTCCACTTGCGAACCATAGACTCGTTGATCTTATATTCTCTCGTGGCTGCTCGATTCCCATGTTCCTCTGCGTAGCTGATCGCCTTCAGTTTAAACTGTGCCTCATAAGCGTGTCGCTTTGCCATCTTCAGGGTTGTTAAGACAACAATGTTCTGCGTGAAGCACATACCTGTCCTTTTATACACCACCCCTTCCCCCCCAATCACGTCCGCAAACCACGGGTGCTTCACCCGCCCCCTTCTCCTTTTACCGTTCTCATGGTGGCCGGCCTTACATTACCGTAATACAGGTAATAGATACGGCGCACCGTTTCATAGAGCGCCCGACACATTTGAAAAAAAAAAATTATTGTGAAATTATTATTTCACTAGTTATTTTACAGTCCTATAATTCAGGCAACAGCTCAAAACATTTTTAATAACACTAACCCACATTAATATCGGATCGAATCAAATGATCCGATATTAATGACGCCGTAGATATAGATAGACGTAGATAATAATTGGGGCGTAGATGACCCCTCCTGGAACCGCCACCTTACTGTGGTGGAGGGGTTTGTGTGCCCGAGTGATCCTAGGAGCTATGTTGTCGGGGGCACTTACGCCCCTGGTAGGGTCTCCCATGGCAAACAGGTCCTGGGTGACGGGCCAGACTAAGAGCGGTTCACAAAGCCTATCATGAAGAGGAGACATCAGAGGGCCGCTACGTCGCCCGGATCGGCGTTACCGGGGCCCCGCCCTGGAGCCAGGCCTAGGGTTGGGGCTCGCTGGCGAGCGCCTGGTGGCCGGGTCTTTGCCCGTGGGACCCGGCCGGGCTCAGCCCGAAACGGCGACGCGGGTCCGCCTTCCCGTAGGCCCACCACCCGCAGGAAGGACCATGGCAGGCCGGTGCCTCGTGATCTGGGTAGCAGTCGTGGCGGGGTGCCTCGACGACCCAATCCCTGGACTAAAACCCTCACAGTGGGGACATGGAATGTCACCTCGCTTGGGGGGAAGGAGCCAGAGCCGCATGTCTTGGACACTCGGGTGAAGAGAGGGGCTGAGCTGTCAACTGATCACCACTGATCACCACCTGGTGGTGAGTTGGATGTGCTGGCGGCGGAGGAGGAGGTTGGACAGACCGGGCAGACCCAAACGGATTGTGAGGGTCTGTTGGGAACGTCTGGCCGAGCCCTCTGTCAGGGACGTCTTCAACTCCCACCTCCGGGAGAGCTTCTCTCAGATCGCGGGGGAGGCGGGGGACATTGAGTCTGAGTGGACCATGTTCTCTGCCTCCATTGTCGACGCGGCGGCTCGAAGTTGTGGTCGCAAGGTCTCCGGTGCCTACATTTTGTAGCCACAGCTGCTACGTTTTGTAGCCACAGCTGCTACGTTTTGTAGCCACAGCTGCTACGTTTTGTAGCCACAGCTGCTACGTTTTGTAGCCACAGCTGCCCTGAGGACTGACAGAAGCGTGGCTACCATATCGCGCCAAACAGCTCCTCCGACCACCACCCAACATTCATACACATTCAAACACATTCACACGATGTTATAATCTCCTACATCATCCAATATTGTCCTGTAAACTTGTTCGTTGTTCTAATCTGCTACCGCTGCTACTAAATATATATCACATTTCCAACTGTTGCTCTGCTTACTGCCCCCTATTGGTCACCACTGGTATGACGGGCTCTCTTCGCGTACTACGCGAGGAACGTTGCCGAACGGACGCGACCGGATGCGAACGCAGGCACCAACTGCAAGTATAAAAGGTTAAAGTGAGGTGCAGTGCATAGATGGAGGCGGAATATTAACTGGTCTGAAAACATTTTTTCAGTCAAACATTTTTTTTTTGCTTTAATCCCTGGTTGTGTGAAAAAGTGTTTGCCTCCTTCCTTATTTCTTATTTGCAAAAAAAAAAAAGTTTTTTGCATGTTTGTCACACTTAAATGTTTCAGATCATCAAACAAATTTAAAGGGAACTTATTATGAAAACCAGATTTTTTTCTTCCTTTAACATATATAAAGTGGTGTCCCCTCAGCCTGCCAACTCAGAGAAGGAGGAAAGCAACCGAATTCTGCAATGTCTGTACAGCCGCTCGGATGATCCGTCCAGTGTGATGTGGATCTACGAGCCAATAAAATTCTGCTCCCGTCGTTACGGAACGACGGGAGTGATTTACATCGGTTGGCCTCCGATGCGTGAAACCACGCCCACAACTAACTCCACCGGCCGGAGCTTCCGCCATTTTTTCGTAGCGGTGTATCGCGTCATTCAGGCAGCCAATCAGCACATGCCTCATTATCATAGCCCCGCCCACTCAGAATCCCGCATAGATAATGAGGTTAGAGAATGGGAAGATAAAGACATGGCTCAGAGGCTGAATTTTATAATTTATTTAGCAAAAAAAAATCTAAAGCTTGTTTTTAAGACTTTCAAGGCCTGTTTAAAATAGGTATTAGATGCCATAATAGGTCCCCTTTAAATATCAGACAAAGATAACACAAGTAGACACAAAATGCAGTTTTTAAATGAAGGTTTTTATTAACCTCATGCACGCCCTCGGGCCGATTTGACCTAATTTACATAACTAGGTCATTTACACAGTTCATATGGTAAGTGAGATACTCATGCGATATACCTTTGGAAAGCTAAGACTCTTGTGATTCCATTCATATAAACCATTTCAGGATATAATCAAAGCAGCTGGTACATATCGACACCACAAACAAACAAACAAACAGATTTGTGCAAATGATGCAACTCACCTATTCATCTTCATAGAAATCATATGTTGAAAAATATTCCCACACAAACGGTCTTGTTACATTCAGGAAGGTTCAGAATATCCAATCCAGTACAGTATTTAGTCCAAAATACATCATTATAACTGTAAATAGCCACAAACAGCCGCTGCATCATTAGAAATTAGCCGCTCCATTTACCACATTTCCAAATTTAATTCACTGTAATTCTTGTTTTCGGGGCTTTCCTATAGAAATTCTTTTCTCAAGATGGAGTCGGGGTCGTGTCCTATTGATTGACACCGATTTGGACCAATCAGACCATTCCTCTGGCCGTCCACAGCCATCAACAGCCAATGACCGTCTGTGTTGGAAATAGGCTCATGCCCCCCTTTTGTCATGAAAAAAATGAGCCAATTGCAGCCAATCATGCTGATGACAGGCACATTCTATAGCCAATGAGATCCTGAATACAACGACGTATGACACCACGGGGTCTGTATAAAAACCCGCAGCCTGAGCGCTGAGCGCAGTCTGAAAACTTTCAGTGTGCAAAACTGAGCGTCTCACAATGGCCATTTTTGGAAACGCCTAGACATAGTCTGACAAAAACAAGTGTAAAATACTCATTTTCTGTGCTAATTTCATCAAATTTGATGTTGCACTAGATAAGGCTTCAGGCTTTGGTCCCATTGTGTTTTCCAGCTAATAAGTAACAGATTCACTCATCTGCAGACATCTGATTACGAAAATAATTTCCGGCTGAAATAAAAACCTTCTATTTCAGTGTGTTCAAAGTTAGATTATTCAATTATAGTAGCAGTTACAGTGATTCTGACAGTTGGAGAAAAAACTTCAGAGTGTTACCTTTCAAAAGAGACCAAAACCATCCATGTACTTTAAACGGTTCAAGAATAGCTTTCAATTTACTTTAGGTACGCCTTGGATAGGCGTTTTTGGCAACTTTTACAAGTGTGGGAAGAGGTTAAGGGGAAAGAAAAATCCAAACCTACATGGCCTTGTGTGAAAAAGTGATTCCCCCCCAAACCTAATAACTGGTTGTTCCACCCTCAGCAGCAACAACTGCAATCAAGCGTTTGCGATAACTGGCAATGAGTCTTTTACAGAGCTGTGGAGGAATTTTGGCCCACTCATCTTTGCAGAATTGTTGTAATTCAGCCACATTGGAGGCTTTTCCAGCATGAACCGCCTTTTTAAGGTCATGCCACAATCATGTCTCAATTGGATTCAGGTCGGGACCTTGACTAGGCCACTCCAAAGTCTTCATTTAGTTTTTCTGAAGCCATTCAGAGGTGGATTTGCTGGTGTGTTTTGGATCATTGTCCTGCTGCAGAACCCAAGTGGCTTCAGCTTGAGGTCACCAACAGATGGCCAGACATTCTCCTTCAGGATGTTTTGGTAGACAGCAGAATTCATGATTCCATTTACCACAGCAAGTCTTCCAGGTCCTGAATCAGCAGAACAGCCCAGACCATCACACTACCTCCACCATGTTTTACTGTTGCTATGATGTTCCTTTTCTAAAATGCTGTTACTTTTACGCCAGATGTAATGGGACATACACCTTCCAAAAAGTTCAACTTTTGTCTTTTCAGTCCACAGAGTATTTTCCCAAAAGTCTTGGGGATCATCACAGTGTTTTCTGTCAAAACTGAGACGAGCCTTTATGTTATGTGGTTTTGGATTTGGAACTCTGACATGCAGCCATTTTTGCCCCGTCTCTTTCTTATCGTGGAGTCATGAACACTGACCTTAATTGAGGCAGGTGAGGCCTGCAGGTCTTTGGATGTTGTTCTGGGGTCTTTTGTGACTCTTGGATGAGTCGTTGCTGCTCTCTGGATCATTTTGGTCGGCCGGCCTCCTGGGAAGGTTCACCACTGTTCTATGTTTTCTCCATTTGTGGATAAAGGCTCTCACTGTGGTTCGCTAGAGTCCCAAAGCTTTAGAAAAGGCTTTGTAACCTTTTCCAGACTGATAGATCTCAAATACTTTGTTTCTCATTTGTTCCTGAATGTCTTTGGATCGCAGCATGATGTCTAGCTTTTGAGGATTTTTGGTCTACTTCGCTTTGTCCTATTGGCAGGTCCTATTTAAGTTATTTCTTGATTGAGAAGAGGTGTGGCAGTAATCAGGACTGGGTGTGGCTGGAGAAATTGAACTTGGCTTTCCAAAGATGTGAAAAACCACAGTTAATTTATGTTTTAAAAAGGGGGTGCAATCACTTTTTCACACAGGGCTCTGTAGGTTTGGATTTTTTTCCCCCTCAATGATAAAAACCTTCATTTAAAAACTGCATTTTGTTTTTACTTGTTATCTTTGTTTACTATTTAAATTTGTTTGATCTGAAATATTTAAGTTTGACAAACATGCAAAAAAATAAATAATTAAAGCTGCAAGCAGCGATGAACGGGCCCTCGCACTCATGGCCACCGCCCCCCATAATCATATCAGAAATGACACCACCCACGACTCTCTATGTCAAACCATTCAAAAGTTATGGCAGAAAATAGGAACTATGAAATATCAACCAATCAAAAGAAGGGGCTGGGCTAATTTGCACCAATTATGGTCAAGGACTCAAAACCATGTCTGATGACACCACCCACGAGTCTTTATGTCAAACCATTCAAAAGTTATGGCAGAGAAAAGTTTTCTAGGGGGTGCGGTTGAGCCATCTTGCCACACCCATTAATGCAAACCATGAAATATCAAATTTATCGCCAGGTCTGGCTTGCTTCAAAATTTGGTGACTTTTGGGGAACTATCAAATATGGACCAATCAGATGACGGGTGGGCGCGCTTTTTGGCATCTAGCGTCGCCACGGTAACGCTTTTGAAAGAGAAACGAATGCGCGTCGTCGCAGGATGGAGACGCACATTTTGATGTATAACACACCTGGGTGCACGTTACGGTTGAGGCCCTATTAACTGCCGAAGGAATGGCATAAATTGCGCCAAAATTACGCGATTTAATTCAAAATGTTCAAAATGGCCAACTTTCTGTTCGGTTTCGGCCATGGCGCCAAGAGGCTTTTCTTTAAGTTGCGACATGATACAGGTGTGTAGCGATTTTCATGCATGTACGTCAAACCGTATTGTGGGGCTTGAGGCACAAAGTTTTTTCTGTCTGAACCAATCAGATGAAGGGTGGGCGCGCTTTTTGGCGTCTAGCGTCGCCACGGTAACGCTTTTGAAAGAGAAAAGTAATGCGCGTCGTCGCAGGATGGAGACGCACATTTGATGCATAACACACCTGGGTGCATGTTACGGTTCGGGTCGTATTAACTGCCGAAGGAATGGCATAAAATGCGCCAAAATTACACGATTAATTCAAAATGGCCGACCTCCTCTTCGGTTTCGGCCATGGTGCCAAGAGACTTTTCTTTAAGTTGCGACATGATACAGGTGTGTACCGATTTTCGTGCATGCACGTCAAACCGTATTGTGGGGCTTGAGGCACAAAGTTTTCTAGGGGGTGCTGTTGAGCCCTTTTGTCACGCCCATTAATGCAAACTATTATCACATTTTTCTCCAGGCCTGGCTTGCGTGCAAAGGTTGGTGACTTTTGGGGCATGTTTAGGGGTGCAAAAAGGCCCTCCTTTCGTCGAAAGAAAGAATGAAAGACGTACCTAACTTCCAGTATTATTTCTTAGTAGGGATGTCCCGATCAGGTTTTTTTGCCCCCGAGTCCGAGTCCGAGTCCTTTGATTTTGAGGACTTGCCGATACCGAGTCCCGATCCGATACTTTTATAAAACAATAAAAAATGAAGAAGAGAAAAGAAAATTATGCAGGATGACCCTTTTATTATATTTTAACATGTGTACTGTAAACTGAGCACATAGGAGGTAGGCAGCTTGAACATTCTTAAGTCAGTATAAAAAAAATGTCTTTTCTTTTTTTTTTTTTTTTTTTTTAGCATAGGGCTGCTTCAGCTTCAAAACAAACAGGCGTGCTCTGCGCGCATGCGGTGTATGGCTGCCGCTCCGAGCCCACTACTCCACGTGTGCGTTGATTTATGGTCCCGCGTCACACCAACGCAGAGCCTTCCGCGACGCGGAACCATAATGTCGGCGCCGCAGCTCCGCTTCAGTCCTGGGGCCTCATCTATAAAGCTTGCTTGCGCAGAAAAAGCGCCTGAAAGTTGCGGAAGCCACCATCTACGCAAAGCCTCGGATCTAAAAAGAAAAAACTAACCGATGGCTGCCGCTCCAAGGGTCCAGGGTCTGGCGTAGGGTGCGCGTCGCCGCGAACCCTACGCTGTAGACTCTGCGTCGGTGCGACACGGAACCATAAATCAACGCACACGTGGATGTCGGTGCCAGTGAGTATTTTGACCGGAGAGATTATAAAATACCGGACTTCGGCATATTTTACCGGGCAATTACCGGACAACGGAAACCCTGATATATATATATATATATATATATATATATATATACGATTCCTGATCGGCTCATAACGTCCGAGTCCGGATCGAGTCTGCAATCACGTGATCGGCCCCGATTTCCGATCACGTGATCGGATCGGGACAACTCTATTTCTTAGTTAATAAGTTACAGTATATTTTAAAATGGTGCAAAAATCACTCACTAGATAGTCAATGGCTGGATTCAGAACAAGTGTTTTGCAATGATTTGGAAATCTGGAAAACTTTACTCAATGGAGAGACCAAAGAATAAAGTATCTACAACATATCATAAGTGGACAGTTTGTACCTTTTTAATACACTCACTGTTCAATATGGGGCGGCAGTAGCTCAGGTGGTAGAGCGGATCGTCCAATGATCGGACGGTCGGCGGTTCGAATCCCACTCTGTCCCAGTTTGCCGTCGTAGTGTCCTTGGGCAAGACACCTTACCCACCTTGCCCCGTGTGAATGTGTTTGAATGTGTATGAATGTTGGTGGTGGTCGGAGGGGCCGTTAGGCGCGATATTGCAGCCACGCTTCCGTCAGTCTGCCCCAGGGCAGCTGTGGCTACAAATGTAGCTTACCACCACCGGTGAGAATGTGTATGAATGAATAATGATTTCTGTAAAGCGCTCTGGGTGCCTAGAAGGGCGCTATATAAATCCAAGTCATTATTACTCACTGTTCAATATGGAATTAGCATTAACACATTTTTAGAATACCAACAACTTAAGTCCATAATAAATAAAAAATATAAACTCAACCAACTGGATCTGCAACTTCCCGCTAAGATAATAGTTACTTAATCTAAACACCCCAAAATTACTATCAAAACTCTACAGGTTTATGTCCAAAATAGATAATTGAGTCTCTCTTCCGTTTTCCAAATGGGCGGCTGATCTCTCTCTTAACACTAACCAAATCACAAAAGTGTTTAAATACTTTCACTATGACCAAGAATCCAAACTTGCAAATTATACAGTACAAAGTTCTTTACAGAATACATTATAAAGGACAAAGGATGTTCCAGATGGGTTTTGCAACCTCTAATATCTGCTCACAGTGCACAGAGAACACCCCTGATAATTATATGCATGCTTTGTGGTTTTGTACACCGGTACGGAGGTTCTGGATGGAGATTTGTGAGGATTTATCCACATGGCTCAATTAGAGAATTATAGTGTTCCCCACACTATGTATACTAGGTCACTTGGGAGACATCCACATGGAATCTAACCTGGTTCTCTTGGTTCTCACTGCCTTATGTATCACAAAGAAAACCATTCTAATGAACTGGAAACAAAAATCCAATCTATGTATTAATCAATTTAGGAATCTTCTGTTAAATCATATCAGTAATGAGATAATGTCTGCCTCCACTAAACATAATTCGGCAGAACTGCATTCTCTCTGGTCCCCGATTATAGGCTTCATTACCTAGTGGGGGCGGGTGGGTGGTGATGATACATACATAAATATATCTGCTGTTTCTCATCATCATTTGCTGCATCGGCAGGACTTGGAGCTGTCCAGTCTCCCGACGGCTCTGGTTGAACGGCCCGACAAACCATCTCTGATCGCGCTGTTTTCTTTACCGAGATCACAAGAAAAGCAGAGCAGTGATCTCCTCTCCATCCCGTGTTGCTGTCTTGTTCATATATCTTTACTCCACCAACTCGAAATATTGAATCACTTTTCTAAGCGAATGGCGCAACGCAGCTCAAACAGCAGGTGTATCCGCCCCTTTAATCTGATTGGTTTACGAGTAAATCGTCCCCCACGTGGGGTGCGCTCTTATGATTGGCTGAAACGAAGGAAGGTATCTGATTGGTTGCAGATCCTTCCGTGTTAAAAAAAATGCATTTGTGAATCGAGTCACGTCAGGGGAGTCTCAAAAGTCACACGCAAATCCAGCGCAGCTCACAGAGAAAAAAAAAAAACGTTTGTAAATCAGGTTATATTTGTGTGTGCATCAAAAATACATTTGTGTATCTTGTCCTACACACGTGTGAATTGTTCTGTGCATTTGTGAATTTTGTCCTTTTGCATTTGTGGATCGGCGTGTGCATTTGTGAATTATGAGACTGTTCTAGCTCCATACTTGAAACTGAAAAGGCTTTTGATAATGCAGCCAAGATAATGTAAGTCATCTTCTCTGTTACAGAATCCTAAAGGAACACCCAAAAGATACAGCTGTGATCATTGCGAGCAAGTCTTCACCACTTCATCAAACCTGAAGATCCATAAGAAAACTCACACTGGTGATGAACTGTACAGCTGTGATCACTGCGGGGTGGCTTTTACCCGACAATTTGATCTAATAAACCACCAACGTATTCACACTGGAGGAGACAAGCCTTACAGGTGTGATCAGTGTGGAGCGGCTTTTGCCCACCAAAGTTCTCTAACGACTCACCAACGCATTCACACTGGAGACAAGCCATACAGCTGTGATCAGTGTGGAGCGGCTTTTGCCCAACAAGGTAACTTAAGGAAACATCAACGTATTCACACTGGAGAGAAGCCTTACAGATGTGATCAGTGTGGAGCAGCTTTTGCAGAGCAAGGTTCACTAACGAGTCACCGACGTATTCACACTGGAGAAAAGCCTTACAGGTGTGATCAGTGTGGAGCGGCTTTTGCCGTGCAAGGTCATTTGACGAGACATCAACGTATTCACACTGGAGAGAAGCCTTACAGCTGTGATCAGTGTGGAGCTGCTTTTGCCCGGCATGGTCACCTAACGACTCACCAACGCATTCACACAGGACACAAGCCTTACAGATGTGGTCAGTGTGGAGTGGCTTTTGCCGAGCAAGGTGTTCTAAAGAGACATCAACGTATTCACACTGGAGAGAAGCCTTACAGGTGTGATCAGTGTGGAGCGGCTTTTGCCCAACCAGGTGGTCTAACAAGACACCAACGTATTCACACTGGAGAAAAGCCTTACAGGTGTGATCAGTGTGGAGCGGCTTTTGCCGAGCAAGGTGCTCTAACGAGACACCAACGTATTCACACTGGAGAGAAGCCTTACAGGTGTGATCAGTGTGGAGCGGCTTTTACCAATCCAAGTCACCTAACGGCTCACCAACGCACTCACACTAGAGACAAGTAGGGATGGGAATTGATAAGATTTTTTCGATTCCGATTCCATTTTCGATTCTGCTTAACGATTCGATTCTTTATCGATTCTCTTATCGATTCTCATTTGGAAAAAAGGAGAAGAAACAATTTTAGTATCAACTTTGTTTTAATAAAACAGAGTTTATACTAAAATTGTTTCTTTGTTTCAATTTCTTTGTTTCTCTGATCTTTTTTGTTCAAAGATATAAAACTTTTATATCTTTGAACAAAAAAATATAAGTGAGGCCTTAAGATGCCCCCAGCCTTGGGCTCCTCCATGGTCACTGCTTGGTGACATTCATCTATTCTGGCCTGATACTCTTCCCTGCCTTGATGAAAGGAGAAGCTAGCGGTAGATGCTCTTTAACTTCTCCCTAGATGAGCTGATGCTGCAGCTGTGTCAGGAGCTCCGCTGTCCGCCGGAGCGGCCCGGCACGTCCGCGTGGCCGAGAGTGCAGCTCTTCTAAAACATGAATTATGGTTCCGCGTTAAATCGACGCAGAGCCCTCGGTGTAGGGTACGCGGCGACGCGCGCCGTACGGTGCGTGTAGCCGCAAACCCTACGTCGTAGGCTCTGCGTTGGTGTAACGCGGAACCATAAATCAGCCTGACCACACGCCGGCTGACTCCCCGCTCCCAGCGCATTCGCCGGCCGAGTCCTAACAGTTTCCCCCCTTTGTTAAAATGTCCACATTGCAATAATTGTCGCCCTGTTGTCATCCTTTTTGGTAAAATGTAACCAAACTTTTGAGCGTTTATGCCGCTTTGTCCCCGTGTTTTCCTGCTGGGTGCGATTCCAAGGAATTGAAACACTGGGAACCAGTTCTCAACAAGACCCGGTTCTCGATTCCCATCCCTAGAGACAAGCCTTACAGCTGTGATCAGTGTGGAGTACGTTTTGCCACATCAAGTAATCTAAGGAGTTACCAACGTATTCACACTGGATAAAAAGTGTACATTTGTGATCATTGCTGATTTATTTTAACATCGGTTAAATTCGAATGCAACAGCAGGTCAATACCAGTGCACTACACTTGTAATGTCAGTGCAATACCGGTTCAGTTCCAATGCAGTACCATTTCTGTACCTGTCAGGGTTTGACATTTCATGTTGACATTTCCTTTTTTATTTTTAAGCCCATGTCCTTTTGTTTAAGTTCTTGTTTGACCTTCATGTTTCCATCTGCCCTGATCGTCTGCACCTGTGTCTCGTTAACCTTTGTGTATATCTGGTCTTGTCTTTCCCCTGCTCCTTGCTGGTCTGTACTGTTTTGCCCTCCATGTTTTTCCCATCAGGTTTTGTCATAGTTTTGGACTCTTGTTCACAGTTTGGTTTTTGTATCCTGCTTAACAGCGTTTTTGGTTCTGTTTTTAAGTTAATAAATCACACCTGCTCTCCTGCATCTGGGTCCTCACTACAACCTCCTGATAGTACCAGTGCAATACCAATTCAATTCACTTGTATTTGTTGACAGGGACTGTACATATTAATAAACACATGTAAACATGCTGGTTGTAGCCAGAGGCTAATTTCCACCATTCGTCCCCGCAGCAAATTAATGCCAGACACAGAATCGGACACCAGCAGACAAAGGAGACAAGATATGACATCCATACCAACAAAAACACAACATTAAAAGACACGACTGAACTAGATAAAAATCATTAAGGAATAAAACATGTTACAATTGATACCACCAATTAAGTGACCGTCATGTTTAAAGTACTAAGTGCTTAAGTGCAGGAGTTTGTAAAATGTTGATGCAGATTACACATCGCCCGATTGCTTCTTTAAAGTACTCTAATGCTGACATTTGTAAAGTGCTAATGCATATTGCACTTTGCCCTATTCCACTTTTCTGGCACACACTGACATGTGTGTGCTGATGTTATTGCACAAGTGGACATTATAGCATACATATTTGTTATTATGTATGGACCATTGTACATTTGCATAAATACTGAAAGTATGTACCGTATTTTCCGCACTATAAGGCGCACCGCATTATAAGGTGCACCTTCAATGAATGACGTATTTTACAACTTTTTCCATATACACACGTGGACAAAATTGTTGGTACCCCTCAGTTAAAGAAGGAAAAACCCACAATTCTCACTGAAATCACTTGAAACTTACAAAAGTAACAATAAATAAAACTTTATTGAAAATTAAATAATCAAAATCAGCCATTACTTTTGAATTGTTGATTAACATAATTATTAAAAAAAACAAAAACGAATGAAATCGGGCTGGACAAAAATGATGGTACCTATAACTTAATATTTTGTTGCACAACTTTTTGTTGCACAACTTTTTGAGGCAATCAATGCAATTAAACGATTTCTGTATTTGTCAATGAGCGTTCTGCAGCTGTCAACAGGTATTTTGGCCCACTCCTCATGAGCAAACTGCTCCAGTTGTCTCAGGTTTGATGGGTGTCTTCTCCAAATGGCATGTTTCAGCTCCTTCTACTTTCATTTTACAATATACAGTAAGTATACTATATACAGTGACATTTTATCTTACTCAATTTTGTGTTTTGCATTACTATATTTTTTCCACATAGGACTGCAAGACAACTTCACAGGGGTGGCAGAGGGCCCCTTTTCACACCTGAACAGGAGGAGGCTATTTGCACCATGGTTGTACAAAACAATGCCATAAGACTAAGGGAGATAAAGAGTGCCATTATAGAGGACAACAACATCTTTGCAAACATCCAAACAGTCAGCATCTCAGCTATTGACAGGGTGCTGAAAAGACATCAAATGAATATGAAGCAGCTGTACACTGTTCCTTTTGCGCTACCAGTATGTACAGGTAAAACATGTATGAACAACATGCAATAACTTTACCTCAGAGTAAACAGTAGGCTACAACATCGTATAGTGATATACAGTGCAGTAAATGTGACCTTTACACATCGGCTATGGCTGTAGAAAAGAAGATGCAATATGTGCTTTATACATTTGATGTAACTGTATCTTGTCCAAAATGAATATGCATGTAATTCATAAAACTCATTTTGTGTCTTCTGGATATATATATATATGGCAGTTCGTCGTGGCCGACGTTAACTGTTTAATGTTCAAGTTGAGTGCCAACTCTGGCTGGCTCTCATGTGGGCCTGCAGACCCGCTAAGGATCTGCAGAAGCCCTTGCATATCGTGCAGCGGAAATCACTTGCTGAAGCTACGTTGTGTCTACGATCATGCGCTCTTTGGTACTCTGTCTCACGTTGCTTCTCAATTGAGGTCCTTGCATTTTTCAGCAGTTCTCTCCATCTTCCCCTGTCCGATGCTGCCTCCTCCCAGGTTTCATGGGGTATTCCCGACCTCTTCATGTTCCTTTTCAGCATGTCTTTGAAACAAAGTTTTTGTTCACCTCGGCTCCTCCGTCCCTCTTGCAGCTCTGAGTACAGGACTATTTTTGGCAGTCTGTGGTCAGGCATCCTAATCACATGTCCTGCCCATCTGAGTTGAGACGTAGCAATAATTGCTTCACTGGTGCATTGGGCTCTACGCAGAACTTCCACATCTGGGACCCGGTCCTGCCACTTGATATGTAGGATTGCTCTCAGGTGACGGAGTTGTAGCCTAGTGAGCGTCTTGATGTGCCGTCTATAGAGGGTGGTGCACTCCATTCCATATAGCAGACATGGAAGGACAGCGGCTGAGTAAACGTTCACCTTTGTTCTCATGCTGATGTCATGCTGGCTCCAGAGTCTTTTGTACAGTGCACCGTAAGCTTTAGTTGCAGACTGGGTCCTCTTTTCCACTTCAAGGTCTGCAGAATTGGTGGCTGTGACAGTGCTCCCAAGGTAGGTGAAGGACTGAGTTGTCTGGAGGGATTCACCATGGACTTTGATGTCGGTGAGCATGTACTGGCTGCCTGGTGCGGGTTGGTAAAGGAGTTCTGTCTTAGAAATGTAGATCTTCAACCCCATCATGTCGGCAGCTACAGTGAACCGATTGACGATTTCCTGCATGTCCTCTGGGTTATCAGCCACAAGGGCTGAATCATCTGCATAGAGAAGTTCACGTATGCATGTCTCACGAGTTTTGGTGAGGGCCCATAGCCGTGCAAGGTTGAAGAGCTTTCCATCTGTTCTTGTGCGCAGGTACACCCCTTTTTTCAGATCCAGGTCCATGGTGTCAAGCACTGCAGTTAAGTACATGGAAAAAAGGGTTGGTGCAAGCACGCATCCCTGCTTCACCCCGTGATTCACTGGAAAGGTTTTGCTGGGTTCATTTCCTATTGATACCTGGGCTTTTATTTCATTGTGGAACTGTTGGATGATGTCAATCAACTTAGTTGGGCATCCATAGATGTCAAGGACTTTCCACAGTTTTGCTCGATCCACTGTATCGAAGGCCTTTGTAAAGTCAACAAAGACAACATAAAGAGGTCTATGTTGCTCGGCTGCCTTCTCGTTGGAGTCGCAGTGTGAAGATCATGTCACTGGTTGACCGGCCTGCACGGAATCCACTTTGGCTTTCAGGAAGAGTTTCCTCAGAGATTGCCTGCAGTCTACCGAGGATGATCTTGGCAAACACTTTCCCTGCACTAGCCAGGAGTGAGATTCCACGGTAGTTCCCACACACTGCTCTGTCTCCTTTTCTCTTGTAGATTGTTACAATGAGAGCGTCCCGGTAGTCTTGAGGCACTTGGCCTTTGTGAAGGCAGGCATTGTACAGACTCAGCACCGCATTGTGCAGGTGGTTTCCACCTTTCTTCAGAATGTCTGCTGGGATGCCGTCTAAGCCAGGTGCCTTTCCGCTTGCGGTATTATTCAAGGCTTTTTGGAGCTCTTACATATTGATCTTTCCACACAGGTCCAGTCTCTTCTCTCTCTTGTCCAGCTGATTTCCTGCATCCGGGTGAGCAGTTCCTTTCTGATTTAACAAGGATTTGAAGTGCTCTTTCCATCTTTCTTTGATGGCATTCATGTCAGTGAGCAGCTCCTCTCCATTTGCTGACCTGATAGGGACCACTGGGTTGCTCTTTGGGCCATAAATGGCTTTCAGACCAGCAAAAAGACCTTGGTAGTCTTGATTGACAGCTATCTCCTCCAATTCTCTTGCTTTGCGTTGCCACCAGTCATTTTTCAGGGCTCGCACTTCTCTTTGGACCTTGGACTTGGTAGCGTTCAGAGCAGCTTTGGATCTTGCGGAATTCTCGTGCAGGTGTACATGATGCCTTTGCCTCTTTTCCTTCATTAATTTCTCGATCTCATTCCCATGCTCCCAAAACCAGTCTGGGATTTTTCTGCTGGGGTGTCCGAGTACCTCCTTGCTGGCTTTGTAAACCTCCTCTTTCAGAAACTTCCATGCCTCTTCCACGTCATCCTCTGCCGCTGGCGCCGATTGCAGAGCTGTGCTGATGGCGTTTGACAGCTCCATGCAACGCCCACTGTCTTGCAACTTCCTGATGTTCAGTTTCTTTGGCTTTGTTGTTGGCTTTGTCTTTCGACGTAATGGTGCTAGAGTCAGTCTGAGTTTGCTCCGCACGAGGTAGTGGTCAGTTGAGCACTCTGGGCCGCGCATTGCCTTTGTGCTGAGGGTGTCCCTTAGGTGTGACTTCCTGGTGATGACGTAGTCCAGTAGGTGGTATCGCCCAGTCCGTGCATGTTTCCATGTGAAGAAGTTCTTTTCTGGCTGGTAGAAGAAAGTGTTGGTGATGCACAGCTCATGCTCAGTGCAGAAGTTCAACAGGAGGTCACCATTTGAGTTCTTCATTCCCTTCCCGAATTTCCCTAAGACGTCAGCGTAAGTGTCGCAATCAGTACCAACTCTTGCATTAAAATCACCTAAGATGAAGAGTTTGTCCTCTTTGGGGACTTTTTGCACCACTTCAGTCAGCTGGTGGTAGAAGGCTTCCTTTTCTTCATCAGGATAGGTCATTGTTGGGGCATATACGTTTATCACACTAAGGTAGCGCTCTTTCTCTAGAGGAAGTCTCAGGGTCATGAGTCTGGGCGAGACTCCATTTGGGAGAGACCAAAGTTGTCCTGTAATAGAGTTGCGGATGGCAAAGGCAACTCCTGCTGTTCTGGGCCCCTCATTCTGCCCAATCCAGAAGAAAGTGTAATCAGCTTCCTGCAGTTGCCCTTGCGCTTCAAAACGTGTTTCTTGCAACGCTGCGATGTCAACACCCGATAGCCGTAGCTCACGAGCGATCAATGCAGTCCTTCTCTCCCTCTGGTCACGGTAAACCCGCTGGTCACGGTAAACCAGCCAGGTTTGGGTTTCTGAGCACGCTTTGTCTACCCCACCTTTTCTAGGGGCCTCCCCTTCTGGGGCGGGCAGTGCTATCCCTACATAGGGCTGCCCGGTCACTCGCATTGCTGCCTCAGCCTACTGGGCTCAGATTCAGATCAACTGCGACCATCAGATGTGAGTCGCCTGTGTGCAGAGCTCCTACTAGCAGCTTCCAGCCTCTCAAGCCTGCCACCGTCATAGTCACTCCATCGCCACAGGGCTTTTCCACCTCGAACACAAAACGCCTTGCACTATACGTAAGCCAGTTGGTGTCGTGCCCCCACCAGACTGCCTCTCTGGTTCTCGACATCATATGCACTGTGGTACAAAAGAATGCAACAGACAGTGCAGATGAAGAGATCGCCCCGCAGTAGCAGCTGACTTGCTGGTTGACGCCGTCTGTTGCTTGCAAGAAGCTATACCGCACGCCATTTGTGGAGGCTTCATTGGCCCTATTGAGAGCTCTTCTGGTGCCTCCACTGACAGACATCCTGCTGCCGATGTCTGTGGTTCCAGTTTGTGTCTTGTCCAGGAACATGGGACCGGATTTTTATTCGGGTTTACTCCCAAGGTTTTGAAATCAGAGTGATCCTTCTCCTAGATGGACTGCCATCCAAGGCCCCGCTTTATTAGCTCAAAAATAAAGAGCCCCATGATAAAGAGAAAAAAGAAAAGAGAGGGGGGAAAAAATAAAATAAAATAACATAAAATAATAATGTTGCCCAATGTTGCTCACATACACCCCTGCACCCTTCTGTTCATAGTATGATCCATCAGTTTTTCACCCATTTGTCCATGTATTTAGATATAGCGGTGAAGAAAACAAGAACACAGTGTTCCCCATAAATCTTAAAGTTAATGTTTTATTTTATTTTATTTATTTATTTATTTATTTATTTATTTATTTATTTATTTATTTATTTATTTATTTATTTATTTATTTATTTTATTTTTAATTTTTAATTTTTTTTATTTATTTATTTATTTATTTTTTTATTTATTTATTTTTTTTTGGGTAACAAGATTGATCGATCTTATTGATAAAAGACAAAAGAAGAGATGCGTACATCATAGGGAATTCTCCCCAATCCGGTCTATTGTGTCCCTCTAATGGAAACCCCTCAATTACCGCAATGGTACCGTCCGCTGTGACGTCGTGCTTTGTTTACGGAAGTAGCACAGTACCGGCATGAACCGCCATGGGCATCCAAGTTTTATAAAAGTACCAACAAAAAATTGGGGATTCATCATTCAATATAACAAAAAGAGAAAAGGTCGATCCTATTCTTACATCAATCATCGTAAGTGGGGAAAGGGACATGTCTTATCTCCGCTCATTTAATGGGCTTTTAGTGATCACACTCCCCGGAGACTGTTTCAGCCTGTCGCCTCTGCAGCTTGTTAATAAGAGCTGTCGCTTCGGTAGGGCTATCAAAGAGTTCAATTTTACCTTTATGGAGAACCCGGAGGCGATGTGGGTATGCAAATCCTCTGAACATACCCTTCTCAAGGAAATATTCAATTACTCCAGCAAATTCCTTGCGTTTACGGCGGACCTCTGCAGAAAGATCCTGGCGGAAGGTGAGTTTGGCGTCACCCTCGCGTATTGGAGCCGACTTCTTTTTCGCAGCTTGTAATATCATCTCCCTGTCTCTGAACCGCAGAAAGCGGATCACAATTGGTCTTGGTGGTTTACCCGGTTCCGGGCGTGGTCGTAGGGAGCGATGTGCGCGTTCAATCTCAAGTGGTTGATCCATAGTTAGATTAAGCCATTCCGGTATCTTCTGTTGGATGTATTTGAGTAGGTCTTGATCTTCAGATTGTTCTGGGAGTCCCATCAAAACCAAGTTTTTCCTCCTCCCTCTGTTTTCCAAGTCATCCGTCTTAGCTTCGAGGTTTTTAATCAACTTTTGGGCTTGGTGAAGGTCCCGTTTGGTGATATGCAGAGTGTCCTCCAGGTCTGAGACCCTTTGTTCTGCTGCCTCCAAACGCTGATGTTGTTTGTTAAGTACTTCATTAGTCTTTGACAGTGCATTCTTCATTGTTGTCACTTCAGTGGTAACATTTTCCAAACGATTATCAATACCATCCAGACGATTTACTATGTCACGGCGTTGAGATTTTAATTCTGACATAATGTCAGCCAGGTTATACTCGCCACCCCCGTCTTGGTCCTCATCCTCCTCTTTGTTCTTTGGTTTAGCACTCCTTAGGTCTCTTTTGCTTTGATGATCCTTGTAGTTTATAGTTACAAGGTCACAGAAATTAGCCCTATAAATTACTGGGTAAAGGTATAAAACTTAAGTTTTAGGCACTGAGGACATGTCTTCTGGATATAGCGTATGATGGAACTGGAAGCAAGTGAACCACCGCACAATTTCATCTACATGGATGAGGCTGGCTTCAACCTAACCAAACACAGAAGGCGTGGTCGAAATATCATCGGCCACAGAGCTACAGTTGATGCGCCAGGCCAACGGGGCGGGAACATAACCATGGGTGCTGCCATCTCTGAGAATGGTGTGCTAATGCATATTCACATTATTGGCCCATACAATACAGAGCGTCTTGTCACCTTTTTAGACACACTCTACAGGGATCTTTTTTTTTTTATAAATATTTTTATCCCGGTTTTTTCCCCATTTTATCACCCAGTGCTCCTACCTAACAGTCCTGTGCATTGCCATCCTCTACCAACCCCGGGAGGGCCCCGCACGTTTAAACACAAGTCAGACTTGGGCATTAGCATTGGCCCAAAACAAACACTGACAATGTTTCTCAGTGTAGTAAGTGCTTCCTGTTGGTCCATAACATTATCTAAGCATTAGAAAGCAGACTGAACTCTCATCACATTTTAACAGCCCTCATGAATATTGAGGTGATTATTGTTGCTCGTCAGTGAACAGTCGTTGGCTGACCGTCACTGCCAGGGTTCTTGAGAAAGCTTTGATCCAGTCAGGAGTGGGTACAAAGAGACATCTGTTCATTCAAATGTCAATGACAGTTGTCATTATCAAACCTCTCTAAGTCTATGGTCTCTTTCTAAGAGAATGTTGTAATGCAATGGATGACAACACATGTCTAACTGAATATACCTGCAAACATGCAGCTTATACAACAAGAAGTTGATGTATAAGCTGAGGGACAAATGGAGGTAAGTATCTTGTGATATTGAAGAAACCATCATCAAAGAGTTACTTTCCCTGACATGACTGCTCACCTTCTCATGTGGCTGGAAAACTGTGACGTCTCATTCAGCTGTTTCAGGTACTTTCTTGCAGCGTTGTTGGTAGAGCAGTCAACATGGCTGCTTGCCAAGCAGTTGACCTGGGTTTGATTCCCAGCCAATGCAAGAAACATGAGGTCTTCATAAGTGTAATGCTTTTTGTTGGGGAAGAATATGTTTTGGACAATCAGACTTTATGTATGTGTACATGGCTTCAAACTTTTTTGGGAAATGAGTCCTAATTGTTGACTTGACAGACATTAAATTAGACATATAGTCTCACACATATATGTGCAAGAAGACAGGTAACATGTATCTTTATGTGGCGGCACGTTCACTATTATTTAAGTTTGGGATCTGAAGATCTTTTTCTGTTTACCGACAACACTACCTTTGATTAGGGCCCAAGGACCCGTACTAAAGGTCAATTATCACCTCTACAAAAGGACACGAAGGTTCGTTCACTCAGGGAGGGAGATAGGGGACAGAGTTCAATAATACAAACAATATTTTATTATTTAAAAAAGGCACATTGGTTGGGGCAATAAGACAAAAAAGGAGCCCAATTAAAGAAAGGGGAAAGGGTTTACGGACTAGGCCTTACCGGCTGACCTCTTGGCATGAAAGAGAAGCAACATGTAGGTTTTCAGCATTCACACATGATACCAATGTTGGTCTTCAGGTAAAGCATTGTACTACAGTCTTGAAACTTTGCTACTTGGAGGAGAAAAAACACAAATTGCATGAATCTCTGGGGCTCGTCCGGGAATTGAACCCGGGACCTCTCGCACCCAAAGTGAGAATCATACTACTAGACCAACGAGCCACAAAACACATAGCTGGCAAACAAAAAAATCACAGTCACATCAAACCTGTCTAGATGTTTTTTTTTATAACATTAAGGGGGAATAGGAATAGAAACTGAATGATGATCAATAACCTGCTGCACAGTTTCTGTAGCCTCTAATCTCAAATGTCTTGAGATGACTGCTACTTGGAGATAAAAACCAGACCTGCACGTTAACCGTGGAGAACTTCAGTGTGAGCAGCAGAGCAGTTTACTTCTGTGCAGCTCGTTACCACAGTGTTTCACATCACTGCTCCTCAGCACTAGAACCTTTCACTCGCTGGTGTTCATCTCACACCTGCACGTCTTCCTTTCACTCGCTGGTGTTCATCTCACACCTGCACGTCTTCCTTTCACTCGCTGGTGTTCATCTCACACCTGCACGTCTTCCTTTCACTCGCTGGTGTTCATCTCACACCTGCACGTCTTCCTTTCACAAGCTGGTGTTCATCTCACACCTGCACGTCTTCCTTTCACAAGCTGGTGTTCATCTCACACCTGCACGTCTTCCTTTCACAAGCTGGCAGCAGATCCTTCCTCAGACTCACTGAAGACGACCTAAAACTCCGCCTACATGAGGCAGGAGGGTTTAGTCTGAAACTTGTGATGAAACCATCAGTACATCCTCTGGTACCACTGAGAGCATCTTTGAACAGAACAGCTTTTACCAGTTAACAACACCAGCATGATCTTCTCTTCCTCAGCATTTATTTGAACACTATTCTTTTTTCAGGTTCTTTATTCACAAAAAAAGATATTTATATGTGGAGGAGCAGCATTTGGATCAGTAGCAGTTCATCAGGGTTTCCACAGCCCAAGAGGCCTAAAGGATAAGGCACTGGCCTCCTAAGCAAGGGATTGTGGGTTCGAGTCCCACCTTGGTTGGCAATGTTTAAAATTGTTCAATGCAATACTGAGTTAAAATCTTCACATCCTAATTTCAAACAGCAAGATTTTGATGATTTGAATGGTGTGTTGATCCAAGAGACATCTAAAAAATGCAGCACAGTGTGACCTGAGGTCCAGGGTTGGGAAACACTGCCTTACTGAATGAATCTCAGCAGCTGAAATACTTTACTTACTATGGCTGTTGTTTCTATTGTCCAACAAATTTGACACCTTGGGACATTTTAATGCCTTTTATATTTTTCATTTCTTTGATTAATTGTCTCTATCTAGGTCCTGGTCTCTGCAGGGTCTCATACATATGCACTACAAATGTCTGTGTGCTCCATCACTGACAGCTGCTGTTGAACTCTCATCAATCACCGTGTGAGAGGAGAAGGTGAAGACTTGATCCAAACATGTGGAAGAATCATCTACAAATTCTTGTTCTGTGAGTTTAAAGGCTCTGCTGGGAGTTGAACCCAGGATCTCCTGTTTACGAGACAGGCGCTTTGACCACTAAGCCACAGGGCCCTTTTCCCTCAACATTTGGACTTTTTTCTAGTCAAAAAAGGGAGTCCAAGGCACTCTTCTTGTGGAAAAATATTAAAAAGCCTTTATTGAAACATGGCTAATAAGTATAAAAACATGGGAGCAGAGACCCACGTGTTTCGGCGCAAGCCTTCTTCAGGGTACTGCTCAAACAGGAATTCCTAATGATATACACCTGCCCTGCACAGGTAGGAAGTCACATGAACCATTTCCCAGGTAAACATTACATGCTAGGGCCACTAGGTGGCCACGCAGGTGTCAAAAGCCAGTGAATGGCCAGGTAGAGAGAAGAAAAATAACATAAAAAATACATGCAAGAGCCACTAGATGGCCATACAGGTGTCACAAGCCAGTGAATGGCCAGGTAGAGGGGGAAAAAAAAACAAAAAAAAACATACAAACAAAAGAAGATACATAAAGAGCCAGTAAGTGGCAGCAGGCTTAGATAAAGACAGCTACCAATACTAGAAAAAACCACTTATATATACGGCCTATATAAAAACAGCCACAGGAGCATGACATTTTGACTTTTTTCTCAACATTTCAACTTTTTTCTCGACATTTCAACTTTTTTCTCGAAATTGTACTTCAACATTAATCTCTACTTTTCGACTTTTTGCTTGACATTTGGACTTTTTTCTCGAAGTGCATTATGAAAAAAAATCTTCCTCCTCTAAAACATTATTTTTCTTTTCTTTTAGATTATTGTTTTACTGGCCCCAATCTGACCAGCGATGACATGTTTAGCCGCATGCTCTCGCTCCGTCGCTGGTTGTATCGGTGGTGTTCAGAAAACGACGTGGCCTTTATTGACAATTGGGAAACGTTCTGGGGAAAGCCCGGTCTGATTAGAAGAGACGGCATTCATCCCACCCGGGCTGGTGCTGCTCTTGTCTCTAGTAATTTGGCCTGTTTCATTAGACCCTCTCCCTGACATCGCAGGGTCCAGGCCAGGATGCAGAGCTGTAGTTTAACACACTTCTCTGCTGCTTCTCGAGGACCAACGTCTGCAAACAAAACTATAAGATTACATGATGTAACTGGTAACACTAACCAGGTGCCTAGCAAAATAGAAGTGGTTGCAGTTCCCCGCCCTCCACAAGTTCACCAGGTGCGGCGTTATAGAGGCGTTAACCAAAATAATCTTGTAAAAATTAAAACCAATGCACATTTGGTACCAATAAGAGACCGAAAAATTAGATGCGGACTACTAAATATACGATCATTAAGCTCTAAGTCTCTGTTAGTAAATGATATAATTATAGAGAGCAGGAGTGATGTTTTCTGCTTAACAGAAACATGGTTACAGGAGGAAGAGTATGTTAGTTTGAATGAATCAACTCCGCCCGGCTACTTTAATCATCACATTCCTAGAAGCACGGGCCGAGGCGGAGGAGTCGCAGCAATTTATAACTCCAGTCTCCAAAAAAAAAAAAGAATCTAAGTGCAATTACAATACATTTGAAAGCCTCACGCTTAGTCTGAAATTTCCGAGCTGGAAATCAGAGAAGCCAGTTGTGTTAGTGGTAGTGTATCGGCCCCCTGCTGGCGCTTATCTAGAGTTTTTGTCTGAATTTTCAGATTTCCTTTCTGGATTATTGATCAGTACAGATAAATTCATCATAGTGGGTGATTTTAATATTCATATGGATGTTGAAAGCGATAATCTTAAATTAGCCTTCGATTCTCTTCTAGAATCAATGGGTATCTCACAAAAAGTGGACGGGCCGACGCACTGTTTTAATCATACTCTGGATCTCGTTCTCACCTAGTGTTGAAACTGATGGTCTGTTGGTGTCACCTGTAAACTCCCTTTTATCCGACCATTATTTAATAACGTTTGAATTGAATGTTGTTGATGTTGAAGTGCAGGGCAGGAGGTATTATTTTAGCAGATGTTTGTCTGATGAAGCTATTGCTAAATTTAAGGAGACCATTGCTCATCTTGCGACAGTGGAAAATAGTGAAGCCTCTACTGAAGCAGTAGAGGCCAGTGACCTGGGTTCTACCTCTGATGTTGATGTTGATTTTCTTGTTAGTAACACTGCTGATCTGTTGCATTCAGCTTTAGATGAGGTTGCTCCTTTGAAAAGGAGGGTTTCTAGCCACAGGAGCTTAACTCCCTGGTACAATTCAGATATTCGCATGTTGAAACAAAACGTGCGTAAAATGGAAAGGAAGTGGCACTCATGTAAGTCTGTAGACTCCTATCGTGAATGGAAAGATATTCTAATAGTATATAAAAAAGCCATTCGCAAAGCAAGAACAGCTTATTATTCAACGTTGATAGAGGATAATAAAAGTAACCCACGTTTTCTGTTCAGCACTGTAGCCAGGCTGACAAAGAGTCACAACTCTGTTGAGCCGTGTATTCCTGCAGCTCTCAGTAGTGAAGACTTTGAGCTTCTTCAACAGTAAAATCACGAGAATTAGAGAAGAAATCAACCAGCCGGTTGTGGGCGTTTCTTCAGCTTTAGCGACTTCCCTAGGCTCTGACTTATCTCTAGACTGTTTTGTATGGAGCTAGAACAGTCTCATAATTCACAAATGCACAGGACAAGTTTTACAAATGCACAGAACAATTTGCAAATACACACACCGTTTCACACGTGCACAGGACACGTTTTACAAATGCACAGAACGATTTGCAAATACACACACAGTTTCACACGTGCACAGAACAATTCACACGTGCGTTGGACAAGATATACAAATGTATTTTTGATGCACACACAATTATAACCTGATTTACAAATATTTTTTTGTCTGTGAGCTGCGCTGGATTTGTGTGTGAGTTTTGAGACTCCCCTGACGTGACTAGATCCACAAATAGGTTTTTTTTAACACGGAAGGATCTGCAACCAATCAGATGTCTTCATTTGTTCCAGCCAATCATAAGAGCAGACCTACGTGGGGGACGATTTACTCTAAACCAATCAGATTAAAGGGGCGGATATACCTGCTGTTTGAGCTGCGTTAGCGCTGTTCACATGGAAAAGTGATTAATATTTCGAGTTAGTGGAGTAAAGATAAAAAACAGTTACAGGAGATAAAAAATTAATAAACAGGATGGAGAGGAGATCACTGCTGCTTTTCTTGTGATCCCGGTAAATACAACAGCGCGATTGGAGATGGTTTGTCGGGCCGTTCAACCAGAGCCGTCGGGATCTGCTCTCCAAGTCCTGCCGATGCAGCAACTGATTATGAGAAACAGCGGATATATTTATGTATTTGAACTACAGGTGTCTTTCAGGAGAACGAGCCTGTTGACGGGGGTGAATATTGCTGCAGGTCGTGTTCTGGCTCTGGCCGCGAGTGGCGCTGGTCCCGGTCAGACCAGCTGACCACAGTGACCAGACATGGAGGTCAGAAACAAGCAGCTGTTATCCTCACATTTATGATGTGACATCGCCACCACACAGAGACAAACGTGTGTCAAAACAGCGGTGGCAGATCAACACATTCCCGGTACAGAGTCATGCTCATGGGAAAATGCAGCCGTGATGATGCTGGTCGGGGTTTAGTCCACCGATCATCAAACATCTGAGCTGGATACAGAGGTCTTCGGTTATCAGTCGACTGATACCGACTTTACTCCAGACATTTTGGTAAATTAATCTCCTGACATGCGCTGCTGCTCCACCTGCAGCTGCTGCAGCTCGTCCCGTCAGGTAGCGCAGCAGCTCTCTGCTGCATGCGTCTGTCTGGTTCTGAGCTGAATCAACGGGACAGTTATACGTCGTGAAACCAAACAGAGCAAATATATAAAAATCTCCGCTGTTTCTCATCATCAGGTGCTGCATCGGCAGGACTTGGAGCTCTCCAGTCCCGACGGCTCTGGTTGAACAGCCCCACAAACCATCTCCAATCGCGCTGTTGTATTTACCGGGATCACAAGAAAAGCAGCAGTGATCTCCTCTCCATCCTGTTTATTTATTTTTTATCTCCTGTAACTGTTTTTTATCTTTACTCCACTAACTTGAAATATTAATCACTTTTCTAAGCGAACGGCACTAACGCAGTTCAAACAGCAGGTGTATCCGCCCCTTTAATCTGATTGGTTGCAGATCCTTCCGTGTTAAAAAAAACCTATTTGTGGATCTAGTCACGTCAGGGGAGTCTCAAAACTCACACACAAATCCAGCGCAGCTCACAGACAAAAAAATATTTGTAAATCAGGTTATATTTGTGTGTGCATCAAAAATACATTTGTATATCTTGTCCTACGCACGTGTGAATTGTTCTGTGCACGTGTGAAACTGTGTGTGTATTTGCAAATCGTTCTGTGCATTTGTAAAACGTGTCCTGTGCACGTGTGAAACGGTGTGTGTATTTGCAAATCGGTCCGTGCATTTGTGAATTATGAGACTGTTCTAGCTCCATAGTTTTGATCCTATAGACCTCCCTGAGCTGACTTCACTCGTTAATAGAGCTACCGTAAGTCTACCACATGTATGTCAGACCCCATCCCGACTCGACTATTCAAAAATGTTTTTTCTCTTATTGGTGCGACAATATTGGACCAAATCAACCTATCCCTAAGTTTAGGATATGTACCACAGGTTTTCAAAGTGGCAGTAATTAAACCTTTACTTAAAAAACCTTCTCTTGACCCAGACACCTTAGCTAATTATAGGCCAATTTCTAACCTTCCATTTGTATCTAAAATTCTGGAAAAGGCAGTTTCAAGCCAGTTATGTGACTATTTGTATAGAAATGATCTGTTTGAAGTCTTTCAGTCAGGGTTCAGAATGCATCATAGCACAGAGACAGCACTGGTTCGAGTCCCGAATGACCTCCTTATGGCCTCAGATAAGGGATTAGTGTCCATATTGGTTCTACTGGACCTCAGTAGAACAGTTGGTTTAAATCATATCTATCTGACAGGTTCCAGTTTGTTCATGTACATGAGGTTTCTTCAGAACAGTCAAGGGTCTGTTATGGTGTTCCGCAGGGTTCAGTGCTAGGGCCAATCTTGTTCAGTTTATACATGCAGCCGTTGGGAAGTATAATCCAGAATCACGGCATACACTTTCATTGTTATGCTGATGATACGAAGCTCTATTTGTCTATGAAGCCGGATGAGACAGAACCGTTGGTTAAACTTCAGACATGTCTTAGGGAAATCAATGACTGGATGTCCAGAAATTTCTTGCTTTTAAATTCAGATAAAACACAGGTTATCATTCTTGGTCCAGAGCATCTTAGGAAGGGACCAGATGGTGTTGCGATGGCTTCCAGTGCAACTGTGAGAAACCTTGGTGTTTTTTTCGATCAGGATTTGTCGTTTAAACCATATGTTAATCAGATTTGTAAAATAGCGTTTTTCCATCTCCGTAATATTGCAAAAATTAGGAAAATCCTCTCGCAGAGTGATGCAGAAAAACTAGTTCATGCGTTTGTATCTTCTAGACTGGATTACTGTAATGTGTTGTTAGCAGGATGTCCAAGTAATTTGCTGAATAGGCTCCAGCTGATCCAGAATGCAGCAGCACGAGTGCTGACAGGAATCAGCAGGAGAGACCATGTCTCTCCAGTGTTAGCGTTGCTCCATTGGCTACCTGTAAAATTCAGAATTCAATTTAAGATTGTATTACTTGCATATAAAGCCCAAAACGGCTTAGCTCCGCAGTATTTACAAGATTTGATAGTGCCTTATGTTCCTGGCAGAGCTCTCCGCTCCCAGGGTGCAGGTTTACTCGTAGTTCCTAGAGTATCTAAATGTAGATTTGGAGGGTGGGCGTTCTGCTATCAGGCACCATTACTATGGAACCAACGTCCAATCTGGGTTAAGGAGGCTGACACCACCTCCACCTTTAAAACTAAACTTAAAACCTTTCTGTTTAGTAAAGCCTATAGTTAGTGTTTAGTAAACCTCTAGCTGGTGTTGGTAAATCTCTAGGTAGTGTAAACTCTAGTGTGTTAGAGTCAGTAGTCATAGTTGCAGCTATAGAACAAAACTATAATAGTTAGTCTCAAATATAGCTTCGCGGTAGATATGCTGCTATAGGCTTATGCTGCAGGGGGCACCGACATGATCCACTGGGCGGTGCCTCTCACCCTTCTTCTCCTCTCCTTTTCCCTGCCTCTCTTCTCCATTACCATTTTTATTTATTATAAATATCTCATAGCTATCATTTTTGTCCATCGTTCCTGTAGTTTCTTGTGCCGGCCCCCCTTTTTTCTCTTTTGTGCATGTTTGCAGGCTGGAGCCTCGGGAGCTGCGTTCTGGCCTGTGTTCCCGCCCCCCCCCCCCATCATCCCGATGCTGCTTCCACCTGCCTACGTGGATGTCTGCTGTTGCTGCTTCCGCCTGCCTGCACCCCCCCCCCCCCCCCTCTGGTCATCCCGTTGCTGCTTCCACCTGCCTGCTGTGTGCTGCTGACGTCCCTGACTCCCCCAGTCTGGCCTTCGGCAGGAGGGTCCCCCTTATGAGCCTGGTCCTGCTCAAGGTTTCTTCCCTCCTAAAGGGGAGTTTTTCCTTGCCACTGTTTGGCTTACGGCTTTTCTCCCACTATGGGAGTTTTTACCTGCCATTGTTTATATAATAATTGCTCGGGGGTTTATGTTTATGTTCATGTTCTGGATCTCTGGAAAGCGTCTTGAGATAACATCTGTTGTATTAGACGCTATATAAATAAAATTGAATTGAATTTAATATAATATTCTAATATTTTTTTTTCTTCTTCTGACGAAATGAAGGCCTTTTTTCCCCCTAAACGTGCCCCAAAAGTCACCAAATTTTGCACGCAAGCCAGGTCTGGTGATAAATTTGATATTTCATGGTTTGCATTAATGGGCGTGGCCTAATGGCTCAACAGCTCCACCAAGAAAACTTCAAGCCCCACAATACGGTTTGACGTACATGCACGGAAATCGGTACACACCTGTATCATGTCGCAACTTGAAGAAAAGTCTCTTGGCGCCATGGCCGAAACCCAACAGGAAGTCGGCCATTTTGAATTAATTGTGTAATTTTGCCGCAATTTATGCCATTCCTTCGGCTGTTAATACAGCCCGAACCGTAACGTGCACCCAGGTGTGTTATACATCAAAATGTGCGTCTACATCCTGCGACGATGGGCATTACTTTTCTCAGTGAAAAGCGCTACCGTGGCGACGATAGACGCCAAAAACCACGCCTACCCTTCATCTGATTGGTTTGATAGTTCCTACTTTGTGCCATAACTTTTGAATGGTTTGACAAAGACTCGTGGGTGGTGTCATCGGACTCAGTTTTGAGTCCTTGACCATAATTGGTGTAAATTGGCTCCGCCCCTTCTTCGGATTGGTCGATATTTCATAGTTCTTATTTTCTGCCATAACTTTTGAATGGTTTGACAGTCGTGAGTGGTGTCATTTCTGATATGCTTATGGTGGCCATGAGTGCGAGGGCCCGTTCATCGCTGCTTGCAGCTTTAATTTTTTTTTTTTCTTTATTTTATTTTTATTTTTTTTCTTTGAATGAGTGTATGCATGATCGCGGAATTCTATTCGGATTTAAAATCGGAATACACCAGCCACTTACTTCGGAATTAAGTTTAATTTGAAATGTTACTTGGAAAAACACCAGAAGAAATTAAGAGGGAAGACTTTATTTTCTAACATGCAAAAATACTTTAATTTCATTAAACTTTAAATATACGACATTAAACTTTAAATATACGATTAAAACCCAGCGCTGCCCTCCGGTGGTCGGCCTCAGTACTGCAGGTTCCTTCCACCTGGGAGAAACGGTAGATCAGCTGACCTGCGTTAGCATCTTGGAGGAACTTGGAGGAACCGTCTCACCTTTGGACTTCCCCGGTTTGCAGAATCCCTGGTAGCCGTCGTCCTGGTTGCCGTGGCGATCTGTGGACAGGAGAGACATTAGCATTTTGCCTTTACGGACCTATGGAGGCGTCTAAACTAATAAAACTAATCTAATATAAACTAAACTAATCTAAACTAAATTAAACTAATCTAAACGTAACTAATATAAAACGTAACTAATCTGATCTAAACTAAACTAATCTAAACTAATCTAATATAAACTAAACTAATCTAAACTAATCTGATGTAAACTAAACTACAGTAATCTAAACCAAACTAATCTGAACTGAACTAATTTAAACTAATCTAAATTAATCCGGACCCCATCAGGACCCGGTGTCTCCACTAGACCCCCAGCCGTTGCTAATTATGTTAACATTTATGCTAGCAATGCCAGCCGTTGCTAATTATGCTAACATTTATGCTATCAATGCTAGCAGCTGCTATTGTATGCTAGTATTTATGCTAGCAATGTAAGCCATTGCTAATGTATGCTTACATTTATGCTAACGATACCAGAAGTTGCTAATGTATGCTAGTATTTATGCTAGCAATGCCACTTGGACCCCGTCTCACCTGTGACCTTTGACCTCACCTGGACCCCGGTGTCTCACCTTGACCAGGTGACCTGTGACCTTTGACCTCACCTCGGTATCTCCACTGGTTCTTCTTCCTCTGGACGAATCTGTTCATGTGGAACGTCTCGGGCCTCGAGCCGTTTTTCTCATCTAGAGACAATCGGGTTTTAATCTGAGTTCAGACCAGCAGAACTCTGGATTAGTTTAGACTCGATTTGTTTAATTTAGATTTGATTAATTTAGATTAGTTCAGTTTATATTAATTTATTTTAGGTTAGATTAGTTTACATTAATTTAGATCAGTTTAGTTTAGATTAGTTTACAATAGTTTACATCAGTCAGTACGTTCACATGCAGCGATTCAACCAGGGGCCTGTACTACGAAGCGGGATTTGGGGTTAGCGAGGTAACTTCAGGTTTAACCCTGGGTTTTCAGGACTACGACGGTGGTTCACTTCTTACCGGGGTACATCGCCATGGTAACTTATGCTGAACAGCTAACCTGCTCCGGAGCAGGTTATGTTCGAGATACAGATCGCCGGGTATAAAAGCACCGCCCACTGACCAATCAGCTCTCTTGGAAAATGGCATGCCCTTTCGAAGAGAATCCAGTGGAGCTCGGTGCGCGGATCGTGAGAGGATCCCTCCGAAGAGAACGCGTATTCAGGGACCGCCAAAACCCCTTTGCTTTCCCTGATGAGTACCTGTATGAACGATCCAGATTCTCGGCGGAGGGCATGGCATATTTGTGTCAGCTGCTCGACCCGTATGTGGCCAGTGCCAGTGCCACTTTGAATTATGTTTTTATATTTATTTTTTATTTGCTCCCATGTGCGTTTCACTCCGCTGGGGTTGCAGCTGAAGGAATGAGGCTACAATTGTCATACACGCCATACGAATACATCTAAGCAACACATGCATTTAACAGAATAGACAACTGTAATTATAGTCAGATCTACTTATGCCCTAATGATGGGGCAGTGATGTTTATATCCCTATGAACTTACGCATTTATACAGTCAGCGATCTTTTGCCAGCTGTCTTTCCTGCATTTTGCAGCTGCAACTGTGTTGCTTTTTGCCTGTATTATATGCCTATACTCATCATATTCCCGTAAAATTATTGTTTGCTCTTCGCTACTGAAATAAGCAGCTCTGACAGTGGACTTCTCCATGCTTGCGATTGGTCATGTGCTGAAAACACCGCCCCTTTTATGTGCACGCGCTCATATCCAGATTGGAGAAACCTGGGTTGATATACCGAGTTGATAACCACCGTCGTGTGACCGCTTAGCGTGATTGCAATTGTCCGGGTTAGTGAATCTGGATAAGGAAAAGATATCCTGGATATGTTGAACTTGCTTTGTAGTACAGGCCCCTGGTTGCAGATTGGTTGCAGACATCGTTCTGACTTTTAAACTGTATGTAAACACCTCAACCAGGTCAAGTCAACCTGGTCAAGCCGGATTCATCAACCAGTTTGGAGCACCTAGATAAGCCAGTCGCAACCAGGTTGTTAACGCCATGTATACGGGGACATAGATATTGCAGTCAGCGCATGCTCGACCACCCACAAACGCCATCCACCCCCTCACGGCCAAGGCCAATGACCTCCGACCCGGAAGCCTACCCAGGGTACCACCGTGCCCTCCCAGGTCCATCAAGCCCGGCGTACCATCCACAAACGCCATCCACCCCCTCTTCGCCAATGACCTCCGACCCGCAACCGGATGTTGTTAAGCGGAGGTCAACCGGAAGTGGCTCTTTGTTGAAATGGTTACCTTGGGTACAGCGCCACCTAGCATCACGGAGTCAGCCATGCTCTGTTTACAAGTGGATTATTCAATCTGATTCAGTCTGATCTCAGAACAGCATGTACGATCAGACAAGTGATCCAATCTTCTGCATGTCATTATGTGATAAGATCTGCAACCAGGTTGAATCGCTGCATGTGTACATACTGAGTTTAGTTTAATTTAGATTCATTTAGATTACATTAGTTTAGATTTGTTTAGTTTAGATCAGTTCAGTTTAGTTTAGATTAGTTTAGTTCAGATTAGTTTAGATCATATTAGATCAGATTAGTTTAGATCAGATTAGTTTAGATCAGAACTCCAGAGCGATTCACCTGAAAACTGGAAGGGGGGTCTCCTGGTGGTTCCCAGCCCGGGTCCCGGTCCCGGCTCCTCGCAGGCGCAGTGCCGGTCCTGGAAGCCGCTGCACTGAACCCCGCAGTCCACCAGGTGGCCCTTGGAGGGCGAGACCTTGGAGGGCGAGACCTGGGCCGGGTTGGGGTCTGGGGGTGGAGGGGGGCTGGTGGAGACCACCGCGGCGGTGGAGTCCAGGGGGGCCGGTTCCTCCCGTTCCTCCGGGGGGCTGGCCGAGACCACCTTCATTCAAAACAAGATATAGTTCATCTGAACACCACTGGAATAATATATAAGGTTTATAACTATTTACTTCCGGGCTGCATGCAGGAACTGCTCAAACCAAGAGAGGCCAAACATGACCTCAGGGGAACAGCAATGTTTAAAACTACAGTAAGAACAAATACAAAGGGTAAATGTTCTTTTTTCATTATGCACTTCGAGAAAAAAGTCGAAATGTCGAGAAAAAAGAAAACATTTTGACTTTATTCTTGAAATTGTATTTCAACATTTTTCTCAACATTTCGAGCTTTATGCTTCAAGCCCAGACGTTTTCAGTCAAAATAATCACCATGTTGACCAAAGAAAAACCTTTAAATGTTTATTATCTTGCTTATTGATGTTCATGCTTATAATTGACCAAAATAAAGACTAACTAACCTCGGCGGTGGAGTCCAGGGGGGGCGGTTCCTCCGGGGACGAGGGGGGGCTCCTCTCTGGACGGAGAGGTTCCCGGTCGGGGCTCCGGTCGGGTCCAGGAGACCCGGTTGCCCCTGGAGACGGGGGGTCCGTCTCCACGGCGACCAGACCTTGGTCCGGGTCTGGCCGCCTCGCCTCGGGGACCTCAGGGAATGACGTCTGTAAAGTGTTGAACATTTTGAAATATGTAATTTTTGCAGATGATGCCACCGTCTTCTGTTCAGATGATTGTTTCCAGAGGCTGATGGAGAAGGAACAGCTGAACTAGGCAAACTGAAAATGTGGTGTGATGTCAACAAATTATCTTTGAATTTAATTTAAACCAAATTTAGGATTCTTTTTTTTTTTTTTAATGTTTACATTATTTCTTGTATGGAAGAGTATTAGGGGCCAAGCAGGAGAAAGATAAAAATAATATTTCAGAAGATTTTTTTTTCATTATGCACTTCGGTGCAAAAGGTAACATTTCGACTTTACTTTGTGAATTTAAATTTTTGGCCATTTTGCTGTAAATGTCTGTTCTGCTTTAACTCAAAATTGCGTTAATTCATCTAAAAATGTATCTAAAAATGAACCCGAGTTGTTTTAAAATCTTTGTATCATTCATTCATTCGTTTTTCAGTCCGTCTCCGTCAGACAGTCAGACAAAAGAACATTTTGAAACATAAGGGGGGGCATTCATTCATTCATTCATTCATTCATTCATTCATAAGCCGAGGCTTCAGCCCTGACCCTTTGATTGTGACCTAAGTGTACATGCTTGGTGGTGACCAATACATTTGTTTCATTCATTCATTCACCTGGTTCTGGGTCCCGGACCCGGACCGGCCCCCCGACACCAGCTTCTCCTTGCCCTGGTTCTGGGCCCCGGGCCGGCCCCCCGACACCAGCTTCTCCTGGCCCTGGTTCTGGGCCACCGGCCGGCCCCCCGACACCAGCTTCTCCTGGCCGAGGCGGATGATGCGGTCGGCCCGCTCAGCCAGCAGCCGCAGGTTCTCCACCTCCTCCGGCCCGAACACGCCGTTCTGCAGCAGCCAGTCCCGGGAAGGGATGAAGGGGACCAGGGACTCCACGGACCAGACCGACTCGTCCAGCCGCCGGGAGGCCCGCCGGGCCCCCGGGGACTCCACGGACCAGACCGACTCGTCCAGCCGCGTCCGGGCCCCCAGGGACGTGAGGGGGATCAGGTCCGCCGTGGTCTCAGGGTCGTCCTCCATGAGCTAAATGTATAAAAAAATATATTTAAAAAATCCATTATATACACCTTTATATATTACTATATAATACTAATAATAATAATAATAATAATAATAAAAGCTGCAAGCAGCGATGAACAGGCCCTCGCAAGTGCCATTTTGAAGGTCAAGTACTCAATACCGAGTCAGATGACACCACACACGTCTTTATCACAACTCTGTTCAACAATGTTGAAGTTTGACGCGGCGCCACGGCCACGCCACTTCACGAAAACTCACGATTTGGTAACTTTTCATGGTTAACGCGTTTTGTGTCTCCTGAGCGATTTTTATGTCGAACGGACGATTTCGTTAAAGTACGACACGTGAAAATGGCATAAATTGCACCAAAATTACACGATTAATTCAAAATGTCCGACTTCCTGTTCGGTTTTGGCCATGGCGCCAAGAGACTTTTCTTTAAGTTTCGACATGATACAGGTGTGTAACCGATGCACTGTGCATGTACGTCAAACCGTATTGTGGGGCTTGAGGCACGACGTTTTCTAGGGGGCGCTGTTGAGCCGTTAGGTCACGCCCATTAATGCAAACCATTAAATATCAATTTTTTCACCAGGCCTGGCTTGTGTGCAAAATTTGGTGACTTTTGGGGCACGTTTAGGGGGAAAAAAGGCCCTTATTTAAAATAAAATAAAACATTTAAATTAAAAATAAAAACGAGGAAAACAACTCCTACAGATACAATAGGGCCTTCGCACTGTAATTGCGAAGGCCCTAATAATAATAATAATAATATACAATAATAATTATATATACCGTTTTATATACGTACGTTATGATGGTCCACCGAACACTCTTCTCCGTAGGAGAATCGCTCCGCGACGGTCGACTCCAGCGGTTCTCCGACTCCTCGGGACTCAAACGGGTCCATCAGGACGCAGGGGAACCGCAGGATTTTGAAGATCTGGTCCCCAGAACTGGTCCTGATGTCTCCAGAACTGGTCCTGGTGTTTCCGGGTCCAGGGGACGACTGAGGGAGGTCCTGGTCCAGCGCCGGCCCCCACTGCAGGAGGATGTCGGGGACAGAGGTGCGTCTGTCCTTGGAGACCTGGTCCCCCTTCTGGAAGGAGCTGCAGTCCGGATCCCGGTGGTCCGGGTAGACCTGGTACCCCTTCTGGTCCCGGGGGTCCAGGGAGACCTGGTCCCCCTTCTGGTCCTGGGGGTCCGGGTAGACCTGGTACCCCTTCTGGAAGATTCTGCAGTCCAGGTCCCGGTCCAGGGACCCCGTCAGCCAGGTATCTCCCCCCGGAGGCCTGGTGGAGGTTGTCGGACCCCCTTCAGGTTCCTCCTCCGGTTCTTCCCGGACTGCAGGACCAGGTCCGGGGACCCCGGCACCTTTAGGGCCCCCCTCGGGGTCTGGGTCCCCCAGCTCGGCGTCCCTCTGGGACCCCGGGGAGCTGGACTCGGTCCCGTGACCCGAGTCCGACCCGACCGCCGGCCACCGCACCGGTTCCGGTTCCGTCTGGACCTGGGAGTTGGCAGTCTCCCTGGCGGGGTGGGGGGGGCGGGTTGCCCTGCGGGGCTGGTTCTGGTTCGAGGGCCCCCCCTGGACCTGGGGGTGCAGCAGGCGCCGGTAGTCCACCGGCTGCAGGTGCGGGTGCGGCAGGATGTAGGCGGGAGGAGCCTCCATGTAGGGGTGGTGGTGGAACGGAGGTGGAGGCACCATCATCCCGTAACCTAGGAGACCAATCACAACCAGGGAGAAGCAAAGCTCAACCAATCAGAACCCACACGGTTGCTACGGTAATAACCACCGACCCTCAAGACCCCCAAAGACCCTCGAAAAAAACCCAAAGACCCTCGAAGGCCCCCAAACACCTTTCAAAGACCCTCAAAGATGCCCTTCGACCCCCAAAGACACTTGAAGACCCCCAAAGACCCTCAAAGGCCCTCGAAGACCCCCAAAGACGACACATTTTAGCAGAGTTTTTATTCTGTATTCAAATTTTAGTGTGGTTTTTATTCCTCTACGATATTGCTTTATATATTTAATTATCGTCACATGACCAGCATTTTCGTCTCGTTTACCTCAGGTAATAAAAAGTTCGTTGACGACGATATTTAGTCAGACAACCGTAGTCCCATAGGGACCAGTTCTGGGGCTCCAAGACAACCGTAGGGTAGGTAGGTATAATATCTATCTATCTAATATATATATATATATATATATATTATGGGATGGTGTAACGGTACGGCGGAGGCACCAGAGTAAATATTCAGGTATTATTATCATCTCTCTTCCGGAACTCAGCGAAGGCGGACGCTTCTCTGCTCCTCTCCCTTATCTATCTGCCCTGCTACTGCTTTTTGTCCTGTCTCGTCTTCAGAGTCTTTTCTTTTCACTCCTCCGAAGCTCTACAATCATGGAATTGATTAACTGGTTCCTCAGCACAATCAACCAAATTTTTGCGACGAGAAATGAGGGGGTGAGGGAGCCCTCTTGCCCCGACGGGACATTTTTTTTCTGGATATATAATGGATTCCTGGAAACAGTGGAAGCCTTTATGCATCAAGATCTTATCAGTTGAGGATGTTGAAGATACCTTCATAATTGTATTTATGATAGCAGGATTTCTCCTAATTGGAGGGGGGGGGTTTCCTCGTCTATCGACAAACGCGCAAGTCTGTGGCAGCTGCATTGGCTCTCTCCGAGCTGCCTGACGTGACTGAAGGGATACGCGCTGCGACTAACACTCTGACTTTAACGGTGTTGGAGCAAGGCCGCAAGCTGGATGCAGGCTTTTGCAGGCTGGCGGCGGTCTTTGAGCTCATTGGCAAGATGGAAAAGAACTTGGAGAAGTTGGAAGCTCGGCTTGGCGGGAATTGATCACAAATTCGTCTGTTTGGAGTCGCCATTCAGGAACCAGAGACTTGAAGGCTGACGGAAAATTACTGCTCTGCCTGTTTTTTTTTCAATAAAAATTGTTGATTCTATAATCTGGCCTTGACACAGCGGTTTGTCACTGTCTGTAGTCACTATCTCCCTGGAGGAATGTAAACAGGTGACTCTGCCCCGGAATAACCCTTCCCCCTCCAGATCACACGCAGACCTGTTTTCGGAACTGACCGAGCCATCTGATAACACAAAGGACACTGGCTGAGGAGCAACTCTGAGCAGGTTCATGGACTCACTGCTACACATACACTTGCTGATAACCACACACCTCCCTATTTTTCAACGCCTTCCTGGCTATAGGTCTTGTGAAGTTGATGTAAAATTGTCATGTGCTTTCTGTGCCGAGGTGTTTTTTTGCACTTTCTCACTGTGTACATACACAGTGTGAAGATGCCTCCCCCCCACCCCCACTGTCACCCTTTCTCTCTCTTTGTTCCGGTTTCGGGTCGCTGCTCGTTGTGGTCGACCGGCCGGCAGCTGAGCGGATTTACTGTCTTGTATTGCTGCTCTGTTGTCCTGAATTGCCCCTCAGGGATGAATAAAGTTTCTTGAATCTGAATTGAATCTGAATTATGGGATGGTGTAACGGTACGGCGGAAGCACCAGGACTCACCCATGCCAGGGAAGCCGCCGAAGGGGTTGAAGGAGAAAGGCAGGGGCCACTGGTAGGGCAGGTAGGGCGGGGGGGGGGGCAGGTAGAACATGGGCCGGGGCAGGACCGGGGGCTGGTGGTCCTGGACCGACCCGTGGAGACCCGGGTCCTGCAGGACCCCCCCAGCCAGACGGGGGTGGGGGATCCCTCCGTCGGGTCCCGGGTGAGCCGGAGGAGCTCTGTTCGCAGCCATACTGGACCTGCGGAGGACAAACGGGGACAGGTGGGGACGGGACCAGGGTCCAGGTCCAGGTGCACTGATACAAATATTGTACTTGATCTACTTAAAAAAAAATAAAGTCAACTTTTTGCATGAGATTATTATGTAGATCAAGTTCAAGAAAAAAGGCGAAATGTCGAGAAAAAAGTCGAAATATCAAGATTAATGTTGAAGTACAATGTCGAGAAAAAGTCAAAATGTCGAGAAAAAAGTCGAAATGTTGAGAAAGTCAAAATTTTGTGAATAAAGTTGAAATGTTAGGAAAAAAGGCAAAATTTCAACTTTATTCACTTCACATTCACGTCTGCCGTCAGCGTCAGGACGAGGTACTTTTATACCATCTAGTAGCCTATAGCGCTGCTAAATAAATTATAGATGCATTACTAATATCATAATCCACTTGGTTCGGTGTGAAGCACTTTAGCATTGTATAGTGCAGGGGTCTTCAACCGGGGGCCGCTACCCCTAGGGGGGCGGCAGAGGTACTGCAGGGGGGGTCCAACTTAAAAAGAAAAAGGCAATTTTAACCAAAATAATTTGTGAGAGGAATAATTTGTGAGAGGAAAAAAAAAATTATATATATATATAGATATATAAATAAATTGAGAAAACTCCATTAACAGGCGATAATAATCTACTTTTGACACTAACCATTAAGTCTACAACTCTACATAAATGATTCCCAAGACGTGAGTCATGTCACTAATGTCAACTTTAGAGCGGAAAAACGAGCTAGCTAGCTGGTTAAGAAAAGAAAATTTGTTGCGAAATTGACTTGGCTATTTCCTATTTAACTAATTAGACCTGATGGATAAATTAGTGACAATAACGAAGCCTAAAGCTGGAGATTGTAACGTTACAGCTCGGCCTAACGTTACTCCTTCACGTCTGACGAGGCCAAATAACCTAGGCTATGCTAATAACCCAGTCAGGAATTGGCTAATAATGTGATATAAGCAGAATAAAAACGCATTCAAAAGTTATTATAAACCAGGCTTAAAACTTGACGCGTTAAAAAAAAAAAAAGGGGTAAAAATCTGAATTCCAAGCGGGGGTCCCTGCTCTGTTTTTTTCTCATCCAAGGGACTAAAAAAAGGTGGAAGACCCCTGGGATAGCGACTTCACTGCACTTAATCGTTCTATGTGGAATTGTCTTGTATATTGTTCTGTTTTTCACCTTGTATTCTGGCTGCCACAGATGCAAAAAGAATTTTCGAAAGGACAATAAATTTAAACTAACTAACTCTAGAAACTTACAGTAAAACCAGTTCTTGACCAGGTTCACGTCAACAAACCCTTGAAGCTGAAACCGGTTCAGTTTCATCCATCGACCCTAAAATGATATTTTAGACTCGTTGAACGACGGGATTCTGGTCAGAAAAGATCGTTATTGATCCGATTGGATCTGAAGGACCAACCAGACTTATACTGACGACACCTGACGGCTCTTATTTTGGCGAGTCTGATCTTTTCCTTCCTGCATCACAGTTACAGTTATGTTCTTACTTCAAGGTTAATCTTATAAGTCATTTTCAAACGCTGTTCAAACATGCAAATATAATAGAAAAGACAAGTTCAATTTTTCACCAATATTCAACTTTATCTACATCAAAGCTGAAAAACAGACTTTTTAGATCAACATTGTGACATAAAAACAACCACATAATCAACTTCTGGACAGTTTTTATGCAGAAATGTTTCATGTTGGAGGTTTTTACCCCCGTTGATGTGATACCAGCTCTGGGCCTGCTGCAACCAGAACCAGAACCAGCTCACTGGTGCTCCTGCAGGACTGCAGTTCCTCCACTGGCCGCCAGAGGCCGCTAGAGCGAGTCTCCTTTAACCTCCAGGTTAAAATGTCTTCAGCTTCAGAGCAGAAATAATCATATTTACTTTACTTAGTTCTGAAGCTGCTGGTTGGTTTGGACCACCAGGAGTCTATTTTGTTTGGAAGCCCATTTCTGCCAGTAAAAAAAAAAAAAAAAAAAAAAAACAAGATAAAAACCTAGCCTTAAAAATAAAAATATCCCCACGATAAGTCATAACTATAAAATAAAAAGTCGAAATTATGAGATAGAAAGCCGAAATTACGACTTACCATAGTTTTGATGTCATAATTATGATTTATCGTGGGTTTTCATAAGTTTCTTAATTTTTTCTTTTACTGGCGGAAATGTGCTTCTATAATTTTGCCTAAAGTTAAAGAAGTACATTTTAAAATGATGAATAAGGTATATTCTGTGGCATCATTTCTTAAAAAAAGATTTTAATTTTAGGGAGATCAATGTTCTTTCTGCAAAAAGGATGAAGAAACACTGGATCATTTGTTTTATCAATGTCCTTTGTCTCATTGTTCTGGACAGACAGACAATTGGATATCTCTTCAAATGAATAATGTTCCACCTTTTTGAATGAAGCCATATTATTTTCTTCATGAATGATTTGGAATTTTCTGTTTTTGATATTAATATAATTGTTACTGGGTAAGTTCCATATTCATTGTGCCAAATGGAGAAATGGTAAACCCTCCTTCCTTCCGGGGTTTTATTAACCATTTTAAGAGTTTTTTCACACGTCTCAAGAGTAGAAAACAAAAATGCAAGTAAAATAAGTCTAGACATTGTTATTCTAATTTAATAATTCCTCTCCTTTTCTAGGCTCCATTATGTGAATTTAAATGCTTAATTTAATTTGTTATTCATATGCACCTTTTAATTCTTAGAGTGCCTTGTTTTTTGTATTCCTTACAAGAATCCCCATTTTTTATTTTCCTTTCTTTTCATATTGCATTTAAATTGATATTTGTGCAGGAGTTTAACTTCCTGCCTCCATGCTGGAACCATTCTGAGTCTGAACAGGAAGCGTGTTGATGACATCATCACGCAGACGCGTCAGACGCTAGCAGACCCGCTAACGCTATCGTTAGCTAGCCGGGCCTCCAATTTTTGTATTGTAAATGCATTACATCTAAATGTATCGGAATGACTGTAACCTTAATGTGAGTGTCAAAAGGAGCACTCGTCTTACTTGACAGAAATCTAGAATATATTTTGTAGTAGAATGTACTTTTTTTATGTGTCTTTTCTTTTTCCTCCTACTACCTCTTTAGGTTTGTTTTTAATTTTTGTCTTGTATTGTATATTATGTGTCGGACCCCAGGAAGAACAGCTGCAGTTTTGCTGCAGCTAATGCGGATCCAAATAAAACTATAAACTATAAACTGCAGCAAGCCGGGCCTCAACCGCAGCTAGCCGGGCCTCTTTTCAGTTCAGTTGCTAGCATAGGCTAGTTCAGTTGCTAGCATAGGCTGTTTCAGGCTATTTCAGTTGCTAGCATAGGCCAGTTCAGTTGTTAGCATAGGCCGTTTCAGTTGCTAGCATAGGCTAGTTCAGTTGCTAGCATGGTTGCTAGTCTGTACAGTCATGCTAGTTCAATGCTATTAAGGGACTTTAAACTTGAAATCAAAGCATTTTGTTTTTTCATATAAAATAAACACATTTCTATGCGGTTTAGAAGTTTTGGGGATGTCTCTTTTCGCGCCTGCACTGCTGAAATCGGGGCGTCCCTTATTTCTACTCCTGAAAGGTGGAAGCCCTATTCAGGTGTTTTTACCCAGAATGCACCGGGACTCGTCTCAGGTGGCTCCAGACAGAGAAGCAGGTTCCCTGTTCAACTAAACTCAGGTCCAAAACCAGGTTGCCACGGCGACACCTGAGACCAAACCAGAACCAGGTTGCCACGGCGACACCTGAGACCAAACCAGAACCAGGTTGCCACGGCGACACCTGAGACCAAACCAGAGACGTTCAATAAACTCTACAGCCCACTACGGTTGGGTTTCCTGTTTCTGTGTCACGTGACTGCCACGCACCTTTAGGAGACAGGAAGTAGGTCCTGAGTCTATTGAGTCCTATGGGAAAAGTGAACGTGAGCACAGATTATTACCAATTCCTTCGCCCCATAGTAACCTATGTAAATATGGGACCCATTTTTCAAAAGCCACAGACCTTCTGAACATTCTGACACCAAAATGGCAATTTTCAGATTAGGAGAAAATTTACTTTGTTTGAGACCTGTCTCTGTCTGAGCAACACACTCTCGCAAGATTTGGCTCTCATCGTTTTCCCATCGGATAAAATGAAGTTTAAAATTTAAATAAAACTTGCTTCTTTGCTTAATAATACTGTTATATTTATTATTTAAGTCTTTTTGGAAGAAAGTTGTACTGTATCTAGTGTTGCATGTTCCAAAACGATGTGGGGAGAGGGGCGGCCACGCCCACTTAGGAGACAGGAAGTGAGGTCAGAGGGGCGGCCACGCCCACTTAGGAGACCGGAAGTGTATACCATTTCATACCATTGGCAGTAACGGTAATGCGTTATCTTCTGTATAGAGGATCTTTGACCAAACCAGAACCAGGTTGCCACGGCGACACCTGAGACCAAACCAGAACCAGGTTGCCACGGCGACACCTGAGACCAAACCAGAACCAGGTTGCCACGGCGACACCTGAGACCAAACCAGAACCAGAAGGAATAATCTGAACAACTGAGGCTGCAAAGTTCTACATCAACACCACGATTCTTTCGCACATGAACGACTGTCTCACCAGCTGGTCCAGACAGGTAGGACCGCATTACAAATCAGGAAGTTAAATTTATATAATTGTAATATTTTAACTACATATGTTGTTTTAAACTGGGGAAATATAATGAAGTTTGGAGACATTTTATATAAAATCCTTCATGGTCTGGCCCGTCCACTCAATGAGTTCATTAAACCAAATCTAAACTCATCTGGCAGAGCTAATGCTAACGCTAACAACCACAGGGGATTGAAACTGCACAGAGGAAAAGGGCCTTTGGTGAAACGACCACGACGTTAATTTATATTTATTTATTTTAGACTGAACACTTGAATATTGTATAAATCCTTGAGGAATATTCTGTACACATAAATTTTTACACGTGTGTGTTTTTTTTAATTTTTTTAATATGTGTGTGTGTGTGTGTGTGTGTGTGTTTTTTAATTATACACACACACACACACACACACACACACACACACACACTTAAATATATATGTAATTTAAAAAAACACATACATGTATATTTAAATAAAAAAAACACTCACACACTGTATATATATGTGTTTTTTCAATTTAAAAAAAAATAAACAAAAAAAAATGCTAGCTATATATATATATATATATCTCAACTAACAGATAAGATGTAAAGCAAGGATATAAACAAAAGGAGGGTCAAAAGTAATAAAAATGTTCCTATGGAGCAGCTCGTACCTGGAACATTAAAGAAAAGCCAGCAGCGCCTTTTTTGTCCTCGAAAACTCTAAATTCCAGGTCGATTCTTCCCTGATGACTATGTTTTATTGTTCTTTTATCGAATCTGTTATCACTTTTTCTTTCATTTGTTGGTTTCAATCTTTGAAAGTCAAAGACAGAAACTTGCTCAATAAGGTTGTCAGTCTGAGCCAGTGTTTCCAACCCTGGTCCTCAAGGCCCACTGTCCTTCATGTTTTAGATGTTTCCCTTCATCATCACACCTGATTCTAATGGTCCTAATTAGCTCGTCATCAAGGCCTGCACAGCTCTGTTGATGACACAGGTACTTTTATCACGGTGTGCTGAAGCAGGAAACATCTCAAACATGCAGGACAGTGGGCCTTGAGGACCGAGGTTGGAAACACTGGTCTGAGCAGTAAAATCATTGGGTCGGCTCAACAAACTTTACAAGAACTTTATAATAAACAGCTGATCAAGAAGGCAAACTCCATGTTGTCTGATTCTCACATCCCTTAATAAACTTTCAGTTTCTACCATCAGTTACTGCTTAGACAAACAGATACAAACACTTTGTTTCCTCCGCTATTGTTCTTTTAAATACCGGAAGGAAAAGGTAGTGGGTGAAAAAGCCTTCCCTCTTAACTATAGCTAGGTCTGTACTATGATGTGTAACTTATTGTAATTTATTAGTTATATTTTATGTATATTTACCTTTGTGTGCTTCTCCTGTCGCGAAAATAATCGCCCCCTTGGGACAAATAAAGTGATTGATTGATTGATTGATTGATACACCCATAGAACTAACATCACATCTCTTTATTCCTTCTCTAAAAACACCAAAAAGTGGTTACTTGATAATCAAACATGCCGTCATAATCTGGTATAATCAGGTTATTGTTTTTACTACCCGTTTGTGTGAGCTAATGTGTTTGTTTGCTCTTGTTCTTCATTTATGTTTGTCATTATTCAGAGTTATGTCATGATTTTACTAATTGTTTGTACTCTGTGCTCTAGTGTTTTAGTGTGTTCTATTTCAATGTTTTTATATATACCATCAACCTGCAGATGTAAATTAGCCTGTATGGCTAAATCTGGCACATTTACACTATGGACTCAAGTGCTCATGTTAATTAACATGCGTTGTCCCTTTTAAATACATAAATGAAATGAAACCAGAACCTGAACCTAGACAGCGTTTCTGTTCCTCACCTGAGGTGACGTTACCTGGTGGAGGAAGCAGCCAGACAGAAGCAGAAGGACAGACACACCTGAGCTTAAGTACCTGCTGACGGCCACACCTGGACCAATCAGAGAGCAGCATCCTGCAGACACCTGGACCAATCAGAGAGCAGCGTCCTGCAGACACCTGGACCAATCAGAGAGCAGCGTCCTGCAGACACCTGGACCAATCAGAGAGCAGCATCCTGCAGACACCTGGACCAATCAGAGAGCAGCATCCTGCAGACACCTGGACCAATCAGAGAGCAGCATCCTGCAGACACCCGGACCAATCAGAGAGCAGCATCCTACAGACACCTGCACCAATCAGAGAGCAGCATCCTGCAGACACCTGGACCAATCAGGAAAAAACAAAAATGGATTTTGTTGTGTCCGTGGCACCTTTTCTTTCTTTTTCCAAAAATTTGAGAAGCACTCTTGCTGCCACAGGGGTGCTGTGACCCGGATTCGAACCAGGGTTGCTGCGGCCACAACGCAGAGTACTCACCACTATATGATCACAGCTTGAAAGGGTACGTGTACCCAGCTTTAGATATGTGCTCGCTTTCTGCAGCTATGTCAGTGAACACAGTGTGAGGTTGGAAGAAGAGTTTACGGAGGTGTGCCGCCCCTGTTGTCAGGTAAGGGCATTTGCTTCGAATGAGATATGAGGAAAGAACAGAATGAATAAAAGAGGTCCCATGAATGACAAACATAATGCATGAGCCGGGGCAGCTTTGGAAACATTATGGAAGACGGCCTATCCTGCGGCACCTTTGAAGTGTACATTTCTGGGCATACACAGAGACAAATAAAAAAGCAAGTAAATAAATGACACAGAAGAAGAAACGTGTACACTACCAAGGTTGTGACTGGGAAAGTATTAATGATTAGGATTTTTTGAGCTAGCCAGGAGTTGAACCTAGAATCTTCTGATCCGTACTCAGACGCGTTATCCATTGCGCCACTAGCCCTTTTTGATTGTAACATGTGGAAACACACGTGGTGTAACAACTCAAATGTCCCAACCAAAGTAGATGGCAGTGGCCAAAGCCATAGCCGAGTACAGTGATGAAATAGAGTCCCGCTCTGGGAAGATGAAAAATAATGGCAGTCCTTCGAGCCGGAGTTGAACCAGCGACCTAAGGATACCTGTTTTACTGGTTCTACAGTCCTCCGCTCTACCAACTGAGCTATCGAAGGAGGATGCATGTTGACAGCTCCATGACTTGTGTATTCTCCTACCAAGGCCTGAAACTGGGAAAAGGAAAAATTTTAAATGAATTATTGTCTCCCTTATGCGCCGCTTGCCGGGTCCTTACCACTGGCAGAGTCCATTGTCCTTGGCTAAGTGTCCGGGCCGTAGCACCCGCCCTCTCCACCGCAATCAATTGAAGTGTGAATGGTCTGAAAATCTGATCCAAACACCCTAGTGGATTTTGTTGTGTCCGTGGCACCTTTTCTTTCTTTTTCCAAAAATTTGAGAAGCACTCTTGCTGCCACAGGGGTGCTGTGACCCGGATTCAAACCGGGGTTGCTGCGGCCACAACGCAGAGTACTCACCACTATACGATCACAGCTTGAAAGGGTACATGTACCCAGCTTTAGATATGTGCTCGCTTTCTGCAGTTATGTCAGTGAACACAGTGTGAGGTTGGAAGAAGAGTTTACGGAGGTGTGCCGCCACTGTCGTCAGGTAAGGGCATTTGGTTCGAATGAGATATGAGGAAAGAAGAGAATGAATAAAAGAGGTCCCATGAAAGACAAACATAATGCATGAGCCGGGGCAGCTTTGGAAACATTATGGAAGATGGCCTATCCTGCGGCACCTTTGAAGTGTACATTTCCGGGCATACACAGAGACAAATGAAAAAAGCAAGTAAATAAATGACACAGAAGAAGAAACGTGTACACTACCAAGGTTGTGACTGGGAGAGTATTAAAGATTAGGATTTTTTGACACAGAAGAAGAAACGTGTACACTACCAAGGTTGTGACTGGGAGAGTATTCAAGATTAGGATTTTTTGAGCTAGCCAGGAGTTGAACCTAGAATCTTCTGATCCGTACTCAGACGCGTTATCCATTGCGCCACTAGCCCTTTTTGATTGTAACATGTGGAAACACACGTGGTGTAACAACTCAGATGTCCCAACCAAAGTAGATGGTAGTGGCCAAAGCCATAGCCGAGTACAGTGATGAAATAGAGTCCCGCTCTGGGAAGATGAAAAATAATGGCAGTCCTTCGAGCCAGAGTTGAACCAGCGACCTAAGGATACCTGTTTTACTGGTTCTACAGTCCTCCGCTCTACCAACTGAGCTATCGAAGGAGGATGCATGTTGACAACTCCATGACTTGTGTATTCTTCTACCAAGGCCTGAAACTGGGAAAAGGAAACATTTTTAATGAATTATTGTCTCCCTTATGCGCTGCTTGCCGGATCCTTACCACTGGCAGAGTCCATTGTCCTTGGCTAAGTGTCCGGGCCATAGCACCCCCCCTCTCCACCGCAATAAATTGAAGTGTGAATGGTCTGAAAATCTGATCCAAACACCCTAGTGGATTTTGTTGTGTCCGTGGCACCTTTTCTTTCTTTTTCCAAAAATTTGAGAAGCACTCTTGCTGCCACAGGGGTGCTGTGACCCGGATTCGAACCTGGGTTGCTGCGGCCACAACGCAGAGTACTCACCACTATACGATCACAGCTTGAAAGGGTACGTGTACCCAGCTTTAGATATGTGCTCGCTTTCTGCAGTTATGAGAGTGAACACAGTGTGAGGTTGGAAGAAGAGTTTACGGAGGTGTGCCGCCCCTGTCGTCAGGTAAGGGCATTTGGTTCGAATGAGATATGAGGAAAGAAGAGAATGAATAAAAGAGGTCCCATGAAAGACAAACATAATGCATGAGCCGGGGCAGCTTTGGAAACATTATGGAAGACGGCCTATCCTGCGGCACCTTTGAAGTGTACATTTCCGGGCATACACAGAGACAAATGAAAAAAGCAAGTAAATAAATAAATGACAGAAGAAGAAACGTGTACACTACCAAGGTTGTGACTGGGAGAGTATTAAAGATTAGGATTTTTTGACACAGAAGAAGAAACGTGTACACTACCAAGGTTGTGACTGGGAGAGTATTCAAGATTAGGATTTTTTGAGCTAGCCAGGAGTTGAACCTAGAATCTTCTGATCCATACTCAGACGCGTTATCCATTGCGCCACTAGCCCTTTTTGATTGTAACATGTGGAAACACACGTGGTGTAACAACTCAGATGTCCCAACCAAAGTAGATGGTAGTGGCCAAAGCCATAGCCGAGTACAGTGATGAAATAGAGTCCCGCTCTGGGAAGATGAAAAATAATGGCAGTCCTTCGAGCCAGAGTTGAACCAGCGACCTAAGGATACCTGTTTTACTGGTTCTACAGTCCTCCGCTCTACCAACTGAGCTATCGAAGGAGGATGCATGTTGACAACTCCATGACTTGTGTATTCGTCTACCAAGGCCTGAAACTGGGAAAAGGAAACATTTTAAATGAATTATTGTCTCCCTTATGCGCTGCTTGCCGGGTCCTTACCACTGGCAGAGTCCATTGTCCTTGGCTAAGTGTCCGGGCCGTAGCACCCCCCCTCTCCACCGCAATTAATTGAAGTGTGAATGGTCTGAAAATCTGATCCAAACACCCTAGTGGATTTTGTTGTGTCCGTGGCACCTTTTCTTTCTTTTTCCAAAAATTTGAGAAGCACTCTTGCTGCCACAGGGGTGCTGTGACCCGGATTCGAACCGGGGTTGCTGCGGCCACAACGCAGAGTACTCACCACTATACGATCACAGCTTGAAAGGGTACGTGTACCCAGCTTTAGATATGTGCTCGCTTTCTGCAGCTATGTCAGTGAACACAGTGTGATGTTGGAAGAAGAGTTTACGGAGGTGTGCCGCCCCTGTCGTCAGGTAAGGGCATTTGGTTCGAATGAGATATGAGGAAAGAAGAGAATGAATAAAAGAGGTCCCATGAAAGACAAACATAATGCATGAGCCGGGGCAGCTTTGGAAACATTATGGAAGACGGCCTATCCTGCGGCACCTTTGAAGTGTACATTTCCGGGCATACACAGAGACAAATGAAAAAAGCAAGTAAATAAATAAATGACAGAAGAAGAAACGTGTACACTACCAAGGTTGTGACTGGGAGAGTATTAAAGATTAGGATTTTTTGACACAGAAGAAGAAACGTGTACACTACCAAGGTTGTGACTGGGAGAGTATTAAAGATTAGGATTTTTTGAGCTAGCCAGGAGTTGAACCTAGAATCTTCTGATCCATACTCAGACGCGTTATCCATTGCGCCACTAGCCCTTTTTGATTGTAACATGTGGAAACACACGTGGTGTAACAACTCAGATGTCCCAACCAAAGTAGATGGTAGTGGCCAAAGCCATAGCCGAGTACAGTGATGAAATAGAGTCCCGCTCTGGGAAGATGAAAAATAATGGCAGTCCTTCGAGCCAGAGTTGAACCAGCGACCTAAGGATACCTGTTTTACTGGTTCTACAGTCCTCCGCTCTACCAACTGAGCTATCGAAGGAGGATGCATGTTGACAACTCCATGACTTGTGTATTCTTCTACCAAGGCCTGAAACTGGGAAAAGGAAACATTTTAAATGAATTATTGTCTCCCTTATGCGCTGCTTGCCGGATCCTTACCACTGGCAGAGTCCATTGTCCTTGGCTAAGTGTCCGGGCCATAGCACCCCCCCTCTCCACCGCAATAAATTGAAGTGTGAATGGTCTGAAAATCTGATCCAAACACCCTAGTGGATTTTGTTGTGTCCGTGGCACCTTTTCTTTCTTTTTCCAAAAATTTGAGAAGCACTCTTGCTGCCACAGGGGTGCTGTGACCCGGATTCGAACCTGGGTTGCTGCGGCCACAACGCAGAGTACTCACCACTATACGATCACAGCTTGAAAGGGTACGTGTACCCAGCTTTAGATATGTGCTCGCTTTCTGCAGTTATGAGAGTGAACACAGTGTGAGGTTGGAAGAAGAGTTTACGGAGGTGTGCCGCCCCTGTCGTCAGGTAAGGGCATTTGGTTCGAATGAGATATGAGGAAAGAAGAGAATGAATAAAAGAGGTCCCATGAAAGACAAACATAATGCATGAGCCGGGGCAGCTTTGGAAACATTATGGAAGACGGCCTATCCTGCGGCACCTTTGAAGTGTACATTTCCGGGCATACACAGAGACAAATGAAAAAAGCAAGTAAATAAATAAATGACAGAAGAAGAAACGTGTACACTACCAAGGTTGTGACTGGGAGAGTATTAAAGATTAGGATTTTTTGACACAGAAGAAGAAACGTGTACACTACCAAGGTTGTGACTGGGAGAGTATTCAAGATTAGGATTTTTTGAGCTAGCCAGGAGTTGAACCTAGAATCTTCTGATCCATACTCAGACGCGTTATCCATTGCGCCACTAGCCCTTTTTGATTGTAACATGTGGAAACACACGTGGTGTAACAACTCAGATGTCCCAACCAAAGTAGATGGTAGTGGCCAAAGCCATAGCCGAGTACAGTGATGAAATAGAGTCCCGCTCTGGGAAGATGAAAAATAATGGCAGTCCTTCGAGCCAGAGTTGAACCAGCGACCTAAGGATACCTGTTTTACTGGTTCTACAGTCCTCCGCTCTACCAACTGAGCTATCGAAGGAGGATGCATGTTGACAACTCCATGACTTGTGTATTCGTCTACCAAGGCCTGAAACTGGGAAAAGGAAACATTTTAAATGAATTATTGTCTCCCTTATGCGCTGCTTGCCGGGTCCTTACCACTGGCAGAGTCCATTGTCCTTGGCTAAGTGTCCGGGCCGTAGCACCCCCCCTCTCCACCGCAATTAATTGAAGTGTGAATGGTCTGAAAATCTGATCCAAACACCCTAGTGGATTTTGTTGTGTCCGTGGCACCTTTTCTTTCTTTTTCCAAAAATTTGAGAAGCACTCTTGCTGCCACAGGGGTGCTGTGACCCGGATTCGAACCGGGGTTGCTGCGGCCACAACGCAGAGTACTCACCACTATACGATCACAGCTTGAAAGGGTACGTGTACCCAGCTTTAGATATGTGCTCGCTTTCTGCAGCTATGTCAGTGAACACAGTGTGATGTTGGAAGAAGAGTTTACGGAGGTGTGCCGCCCCTGTCGTCAGGTAAGGGCATTTGGTTCGAATGAGATATGAGGAAAGAAGAGAATGAATAAAAGAGGTCCCATGAAAGACAAACATAATGCATGAGCCGGGGCAGCTTTGGAAACATTATGGAAGACGGCCTATCCTGCGGCACCTTTGAAGTGTACATTTCCGGGCATACACAGAGACAAATGAAAAAAGCAAGTAAATAAATAAATGACAGAAGAAGAAACGTGTACACTACCAAGGTTGTGACTGGGAGAGTATTAAAGATTAGGATTTTTTGACACAGAAGAAGAAACGTGTACACTACCAAGGTTGTGACTGGGAGAGTATTAAAGATTAGGATTTTTTGAGCTAGCCAGGAGTTGAACCTAGAATCTTCTGATCCGTACTCAGACGCGTTATCCATTGCGCCACTAGCCCTTTTTGATTGTAACATGTGGAAACACACGTGGTGTAACAACTCAGATGTCCCAACCAAAGTAGATGGCAGTGGCCAAAGCCATAGCCGAGTACAGTGATGAAATAGAGTCCCGCTCTGGGAAGATGAAAAATAATGGCAGTCCTTCGAGCCAGAGTTGAACCAGCGACCTAAGGATACCTGTTTTACTGGTTCTACAGTCCTCCGCTCTACCAACTGAGCTATCGAAGGAGGATGCATGTTGACAACTCCATGACTTGTGTATTCTTTTACCAAGGCCTGAAACTGGGAAAAGGAAACATTTTAAATGAATTATTGTCTCCCTTATGCGCTGCTTGCCGGGTCCTTACCACTGGCAGAGTCCATTGTCCTTGGCTAAGTGTCCGGGCCATAGCACCCCCCCTCTCCACCGCAATTAATTGAAGTGTGAATGGTCTGAAAATCTGATCCAAACACCCTAGTGGATTTTGTTGTGTCCGTGGCACCTTTTCTTTCTTTTTCCAAAAATTTGAGAAGCACTCTTGCTGCCACAGGGGTGCTGTGACCCGGATTCGAACCTGGGTTGCTGCGGCCACAACACAGAGTACTCACCACTATACGATCACAGCTTGAAAGGGTACGTGTACCCAGCTTTAGATATGTGCTCGCTTTCTGCAGCTATGTCAGTGAACACAGTGTGATGTTGGAAGAAGAGTTTACGGAGGTGTGCCGCCCCTGTCGTCAGGTAAGGGCATTTGGTTCGAATGAGATATGAGGAAAGAAGAGAATGAATAAAAGAGGTCCCATGAAAGACAAACATAATGCATGAGCCGGGGCAGCTTTGGAAACATTATGGAAGACGGCCTATCCTGCGGCACCTTTGAAGTGTACATTTCCGGGCATACACAGAGACAAATGAAAAAAGCAAGTAAATAAATAAATGACAGAAGAAGAAACGTGTACACTACCAAGGTTGTGACTGGGAGAGTATTAAAGATTAGGATTTTTTGAGCTAGCCAGGAGTTGAACCTAGAATCTTCTGATCCGTACTCAGACGCGTTATCCATTGCGCCACTAGCCCTTTTTGATTGTAACATGTGGAAACACACGTGGTGTAACAACTCAGATGTCCAACCAAAGTAGATGGCAGTGGCCAAAGCCATAGCCGAGTACAGTGATGAAATAGAGTCCCGCTCTGGGAAGATGAAAAATAATGGCAGTCCTTCGAGCCAGAGTTGAACCAGCGACCTAAGGATACCTGTTTTACTGGTTCTACTCTCCTCCGCTCTTCCAACTGAGCTATCGAAGGAGGATGCATGTTGACAACTCCATGACTTGTGTATTCTTCTACCAAGGCCTGAAACTGGGAAAAGGAAACATTTTAAATGAATTATTGTCTCCCTTATGCGCTGCTTGCCGGGTCTTTACCACTGGCAGAGTCCATTGTCCTTGGCTAAGTGTCCGGGCCGTAGCACCCCCCCTCTCCACCGCAATTAATTGAAGTGTGAATGGTCTGAAAATCTGATCCAAACACCCTAGTGGATTTTGTTGTGTCCGTGGCACCTTTTCTTTCTTTTTCCAAAAATTTGAGAAGCACTCTTGCTGCCACAGGGGTGCTGTGACCCGGATTCGAACCGGGGTTGCTGCGGCCACAACGCAGAGTACTCACCACTATACGATCACAGCTTGAAAGGGTACGTGTACCCAGCTTTAGATATGTGCTCGCTTTCTGCAGTTATGAGAGTGAACACAGTGTGAGGTTGGAAGAAGAGTTTACGGAGGTGTGCCGCCCCTGTCGTCAGGTAAGGGCATTTGGTTCGAATGAGATATGAGGAAAGAAGAGAATGAATAAAAGAGGTCCCATGAAAGACAAACATAATGCATGAGCCGGGGCAGCTTTGGAAACATTATGGAAGACGGCCTATCCTGCGGCACCTTTGAAGTGTACATTTCCGGGCATACACAGAGACAAATGAAAAAAGCAAGTAAATAAATGACACAGAAGAAGAAACGTGTACACTACCAAGGTTGTGACTGGGAGAGTATTAAAGATTAGGATTTTTTGAGCTAGCCAGGAGTTGAACCTAGAATCCTCTGATCCGTACTCAGACACGTTGTCCATTGCGCCACTAGCCCTTTTTGATTGAAACATGTGGAAACACACGTGGTGTAACAACTCAGATGTCCCAACCAAAGTAGATGGCAGTGGCCAAAGCCATAGCCGAGTACAGTGATGAAATAGAGTCCCGCTCTGGGAAGATGAAAAATAATGGCAGTCCTTCGAGCCGGAGTTGAACCAGCGACCTAAGGATACCTGTTTTACTGGTTCTACAGTCCTCCGCTCTACCAACTGAGCTATCGAAGGAGGATGCATGTTGACAACTCCATGACTTGTGTATTCTTCTACCAAGGCCTGAAACTGGGAAAAGGAAACATTTTAAATGAATTATTGTCTCCCTTATGCGCTGCTTGCCGGGTCCTTACCACTGGCAGAGTCCATTGTCTTTGGCTAAGTGTCCGGGCCGTAGCACCCCCCCTCTCCACCGCAATAAATTGAAGTGTGAATGGTCTGAAAATCTGATCCAAACACCCTAGTGGATTTTGTTGTGTCCGTGGCACCTTTTCTTTCTTTTTCCAAAAATTTGAGAAGCACTCTTGCTGCCACAGTGGTGCTGTGACCCGGATTCGAACCGGGGTTGCTGCAGCCACAACGCAGAGTACTCACCACTATACGATCACAGCTTGAAAGGGTACGTGTACCCAGCTTTAGATATGTGCTCGCTTTCTGCAGTTATGTCAGTGAACACAGTGTGAGGTTGGAAGAAGAGTTTACGGAGGTGTGCCGCCCCTGTCGTCAGGTAAGGGCATTTGGTTCGAATGAGATATGAGATATGAGGAAGGAAGAGAATGAATAAAAGAGGTCCCATGAAAGACAAACATAATGCATGAGCCGGGGCAGCTTTGGAAACATTATGGAAGACGGCCTATCCTGCGGCACCTTTGAAGTGTACATTTCCGGGCATACACAGAGACAAATGAAAAAAGCAAGTAAATAAATGACACAGAAGAAGAAACGTGTACACTACCAAGGTTGTGACTGGGAGAGTATTAAAGATTAGGATTTTTTGAGCTAGCCAGGAGTTGAACCTAGAATCTTCTGATCCGTACTCAGACACGTTTTCCGTTGCACCACTAGCCCTTTTTGATTGTAACATGTGGAAACACACGTGGTGTAACAACTCAGATGTCCCAACCAAAGTAGATGGCAGTGGCCAAAGCCATACCCGAGTACAGTGATGAAATAGAGTCCCGCTCTGGGAAGATTAAAAATAATGGCAGTCCTTCGAGCCGGCAAATATGCTGCTTTATGCCAATGTTTATTCAATTTCCACAAAAAAATCTTTTGACCTGAATGTAACATTCCTTCATAAATACAAACACAATGTAGTCCCCAACTTTACACTTGGAAAGACTAACTTAAGATTCCTGTTTTAAGCAGCTCAGTGTAAAACAATGAACCATATGCATCACAAACATTGTACAAGAAGTGCATTGGTCAGTTAAATTTTCCCTGTAATTATGTCTCTCATATGGAGGAAAATAAAAGGCTCAAAAAATATCCCCTTCTCCTAAGTGGGTTAAAAACAGGGGGATACAAAAACTGAATTACAAACAAATAAAGTGCACATGTAACGGAACGGGAGTAACTCAGCCATTTCCTCACCTGAATCCTCAGTGCGAATCGCAGTGTGCGCCCGTCTGTGCGCGCGCGTGTGTGTGTTTGTGCGGCGGGGGGAGCATTGTTGAGTTTTATGTAAAGCGCTTTGCATTGCATTTCTTATTTTGTAAGAAAAGCGCTTAACAAATGCAGTTTGATTTGATTTGACTCGTCCTTTTTTGCAAGCTGCTATCCAGCGTTGTCTGATTTTGACGAGGGGGGGGGGCGGAGCAGCGCTGCGCTCTCTGGTATTTGAGACTCAACGTACTTCGGTGGTAATTCATTTCGAATCGATGGTACATGTAAATAACTTCAGTCTTGTCCAGCGAACCATCTGGCATCTTTTTGAAAGTGAACTTGCTGTTCAAAAGTCGCTTTTCATTCTCCATCGGCGTTAAGAGAACGTTAAGTTGGACTTGGACGGCCCTACTTAAAACATTTAAAAATATCACTTAAATATTTTTGGGTAATCAGTTACAAAAAAGTTTGAGTTCTGTGAACTTATTAAGGTTTACAGTGTATGGATGGAGAAGGTTACCCAAATAAATGAGGGATTCTGCTGAAAAACTCGCAAATACTCATCGGGGAAAGCCAAAATGTCATATAGTGGTCTTATCATCCTCTCACGGTGAATTGAACGGACAATTTGGGCTTCTTTTTTTTTTTTTTTTTTCTTTTTTTTTTTCTCTTGTCTGCACACATATTAATGAATGATACCATGACGGTAGAAACCAAAAGTATATATATGTGCATTATTACTATATTTAATATATATACATATATATATATGCCTACATATGCGTACACATACATAAATATACACATACAAACCCAGTGATATTTTTTTTGGGGGGGGGGGGGGGGGTGACGACATCCACTGCCAATCCAGGAAGCAGGAACACACGGAAACGCACGTCAAGCACAAACAAAGCACGAAACCGGCACGGAGCCAACCAAAACAATAACAGCAATCGACCTAAATCTTGAGATCTGATTGCAGTCTGAGCTAAGCTAAATAGCCAAAAACTAGAGAGCTAGCATGCAGGTGAACAAGCCAGTGTGTATGTCTATGTGTGTGTGTGTGTATGTATATGATCATGTGTGTGTGTGTGTGTGTGTGTGTGTGTGTGTGTGTGTGTGTGTGTGTGTGTGTGTGTGTGTGTGTGTGTGTGTGTGTGTGTAATAAACCAAACAAAGTTCCACCTGAAGTGTATCTATAGTGGGGGAGGGGGGGGAGCAACCCCGCCACCCGCGAGACCAGAGGCTGACACGGAAGAGCCCGGAACCCAGGCCACCGGCAACGCCACAGAGGGGAGAAGTAGGAGGGAGGCAACCCACCGCCTGCGAGGCCCCACCCCCCCCCCCCCCCGGCGGTGGCCGAGGGGGCCCGCGGGCGGGGCCCCCACGGCGCGGGAAGAAGCAGCCAGGGATCCCGCGGCGGCGGACCGCGACCCAGGCAATCCCCGGCCACCCGGTCCGGGCCGGACACGCGGCCAGGAGGCCCTCACCCTTCAGGCCAACGACCCCCACCTGGCAGGGGGCCAGCCTGCCCGGAGAGACAGAGCCGCCCCGGCCGCCGACGCGGGCAGGTGCACCCGCCCCCCACGAAAGTGGCCCTCCAAGACCAGAGGGGCGCCCCGCCGCAGAGGCAGCGGGGGGGACCGGAGACGGGCCCGGAGAGAGGGAACCCCCCAACAAGGCGACACCCGTGCAGGCCCGACAACGGAGGGCCCCAGACCCAGGCATCCCATTCATTCATCCATTCACCTATCCGATATCTATACTAATAATAATATGATATACTATACATAATTATAATACTAATAATACTAATAATACTAATAATAATAATAATAATAATAATAATAATAATAACCATCTTTGTATAATATAATAATGATAAATTATTAAGTTTCTATGTCCTGCCAATGGAGGCCCAAATCCTCCATGGCAGGACCCTTCCATACCGCATTCTCACCGACACAGACACACAATCACGCACCGTTTCCCCCTCCCCGGGGGGGTCCAGCACCGCCAGAAGGCGCCCCACGCTGCACGGCGAGCCCCGCCAGGCCCGGGTATCCCGACCCACCTATCCCAGGCCGGTGAGGGAACGCGGGTGATGTGGGACCCCCTCCCGCCCCTGGTGTTGAGTACATGTGATTAATGCCATAAAAACAGGGAGGGGGGAGGGCCAAGTATCGATTTGACACCGACCCCCCCCTCCCGAACTACGTGTCCTTGTCAAATGTATTTATTAAGTGTTGAATGTGCAGTGTCTATTTTGCTGTTAAAACCGTGAGGCGGGGAGTGCCGGGCCACGCGGGACAGTGCCCCCCACGACCCGGACCCCCCGCCCTTCGCCTATGTGCGTATGAATCGTGTAGGGGGGGAAGGAGGGGGAGCGGAGGCCGAAGCCAGGAAGCAGGACCAGCAAAGCCGGCCCTGATAAGACACCCGCGTCCCCCCACCGGCCATCCAGTAGACGGGGGCCGGCCCTCCGAGCCGGGCCAGGGCAATTTGGGCTTCTATGTGTAACAAGCAGCAGCCCTCCTGAATTTGCGCTTAAATACCCAAACATAACTGGGTTATCTGAACAAAACCTGAACAAAACCGGCATAAAACCTACCTCCTACCAGGTTATGTTCAGAGCCTATGTTACCATGGTGACTTACTTAACCTGACCATTTTGGAACGGAAATCCTGGGTTTACCATTTACCCTGGGTTAACATACCCAGTTTAGCCAGTAAACCTCTGTTTTGGGAGAAACTCACTTTAGGCTCGGGAGCGGTCGGCTGTGCAAAAATGAATCAGACACACACTCGCTTTTGCTATAAGATATGAATACATTTATTAGCGAGCAGTGCACACAAAAAGACTCACACACAACTGCCCTTTGCTAGGATAACTGTGTCAGGTTATCCCCCGCAAATGGCAGAGCAACAAACAATTACACAGGGGCTAGGCTTTGATAACTCTTACCTCGACACACAAAGGACTGGAGAGCCGGACAGTCCTGGGGCAGAGCAGCCATCAACCCGCTCGGCGTCCGTGCACTAGACCCGCAGCTGACTCTGACCCGACTTCCGGCTTTTTCCGTCTTTATACGACAGCTCGCGGAGGGGGCTGAAAGGGCCCCTCCAACCCCCGCTTGCCAGTTCTCACGCTAAGTCTTGGTTCACACGGGACTGAGCTTCCCGTGTGAACAAGCGCCTCTCTCACAGTTACATTAAACAACAGGTGCATAGCTGATACGACTGTTTTGAGAATTAAGGACATTTCAGGACACAAAACTTATTTTTCTTCCTTCAACCTCCTTCTTGGAATACCCCCCAGGTGGCTAGAGAAAGAAGAGTGAGAAAGAACAGAGAAAAGTGAGACAAAGATATATTGTCAAAGGTAAAACAAGTGCATATATATTATTATTAATGAACCGTTAACAGGACAACTACCAGTTCAATGTAAATATGATCTATTCCTGGTTAGTTTTTGGTCTACAGAGACCACTATATAAACAGGTGTAGACAGCAGACATTGGTCATAGGGCTAGTTGAGTATGGACTTATTGAATTAGGTTTTGTTGAGCAAGGACGAGTTGAATAAGGTTGAGTTGATTGAGGACTAGTTTACTAAGGACTAGTTGAAAGAGGATGAGTTGAATAAGGGATAGTTGAATGATGCAGAGTTGAGTAAGAAATAATTGAATGAAGACTAGCTGAGTAGGGACTAGTTGAATGAAGATTAGTTGAGCAAGGACTAGGTGAATGAGGACAAGTTAAATGAGAACTAATTCAGTAAGGACTAGTAGAATGAGGAGTAGTTGGAAAAGGATTCATTGAGAAAGCAATAGCTGAATGAGGGCCAGTTAAATAACCACTAGTTAAGTGGGGACTAATTGATTAAAGACAAGTTAAATGAGGACCAGTTGAATGATGACGAGTTGAGTAGGGACTAGTTGAATGAGCAATAGTTTGATGATGACTAGCTGAATGAGGACTAGTTAAATGAGGTCTAGTTAAGTAAGGACTAGTTGAAAGAGTGCTATTTGATAAGCAAAAGTTTAATGATGACTAGCTGAATGTGGAATAGTTAAATTAGGTCTATTTGAGTAAGGCCTAGTTGAGTGAGTACTGGTTGAAATAGAACAGCCTTATAAAACAGACGAGGTGGCCGAGTGGTTAAGGCGATGGACTGCTAATCCATTGTGCTCTGCACGCATGGGTTCGAATCCCATCCTCGTCGTGCTCGCATCTTTTCTTTATATAGTATAGAGTCAATACAATACAATCTACGTGCTTTCCAGAGACCAATCACATGACCCCCCAAACAACTGTCAAAAAAACACTGCCAAGGGACAAAACCCCCTTTCAGAGAGAACACCTAGCTCCTGAAAAGTGAGAGTGAGAAAAAAAGGATGAAGAACAATTCAATTCAATTTTATTTATATAGCGTCTAATACAACAAAAGTTGTCTCTAGACGCTTTCCAGAGACCCATACCCAGAACATGACCCCCGAGCAGTTATTACATAAACAATGGCAGGTAAAAACTCCCCTAGTGGGAGAAAAACCTTAAGCCAAACAGTGGCAAGGAAAAACTCCCCTTTAGGAGGGAAGAAACCTTGAGCAGGACCAGGATCATAAGGGGGGACCCTCCTGCCGAGGGCCAGACTGGTGGGTCAGGGACGGCAGCAGCACAGCAGGCAGGTGGAAGCAGCAACGGGATGACCAGGGGTGGGGACCGCAGGCCAGCACGCAGCTCCCGAAGCTCCGGCCCAATCATCAAGTCCCAGGTTGGGGTGCAGGGTCGGGGAAAGGTTTGAGAAGGGGCAGGGCCAGGGAGAGGAGTCTTGACCGACAAACCTCTCCCCCGCCTGCCCGGGCCGTTACCCTGCCCCTCTCACTCCCACGCTGCAGGTTCCGGTGTCCGGCAAAGGATGCTGCAACATGGACAAAAGAGAGAAAAGGGAAGAGAAGGGAGGGCCAGGACAAGAAGCTACAGGAACGACTCTGGCACACTAGAGTTTACACTACCTAGAGATTTACCAACACCAGCTAGAGGTTCACTAAACACTAACTATAGGCTTTACTAAACAGAAATGTTTTAAGTTTAGTTTTAAAGGTGGAGGTGGTGTCAGCCTCCTTAACCCAGATTGGAAGTTGGTTCCATAGTAATGAAAGTAAAGAACAGAGAAAAGTTAGACAAAGATATGTTGTCAAAGGTAAAACAAGTGCAGATATATTAGTATTAATGAACCGTTAACAGGACAACTAACCGTTCGATGAAAATATGACCCATTCCTGGTTAGTTGTTGGTCTACAGCAGGGGTCTCGGACTCCAGTCCTCCAGTGCCACATTCCTGCATGTTTCAGATGTTTCCCTGCTTCAGCACACCGTGATAAAAGTAGCTGTGACACCAACAGAGTTGTCCAGACCTTGATGACAAGCTGGTGACGACCGTTAATTTGAATCAGGTGTGTTGAATGATGAACCATTGTGACAGCACGTGGCCCCCCTGCAGGGACAACGACGCCTTGCAGGTTGCCCCAGCCTCATACCCCCGCTTGATCCATTGGCCCAATCCCAATCTCCACCCTCGCAGACTCGTAGACTTACGTGCGCGCTCCCGCACCTTGCGTAAGGGCTGTCCCATTCCTCAAGTGGTCAAGTGCGCGAGGGCTCCCGGCAGCCATTTTGAGCCCTTACTGCCCCCTTCCCGCAAGTCAGCATCCCAGCACACTCTGGGAAAGGGAATTACCCACAGTTCATTGCGTTGTGACATGAAAGGAGGTTACCAGGGAGAATGTAAACAAAACAGGGGGCGGAGGAAAAGGAACCATGTGCGACTGCGAGAAGAAAGTTCACCTGTAAATATAAATACATATCCCACTCGTGATTTAAATTCAGAAACTGTTGTCCCGTGATGATTTTTCAACGGCCCTATTATTTCCTTTACAAACAAGGAGCGGCCAACAAACATATTATTTAACTATTGTTCTTTGGTTGGAATATATATATATATATATATATATATATATATATATATATATATGTATATATATATGTATATATATATGTATATATATATGTATATATATATTTCTCTTTTCTTTTTTTTTAGCATGTTCGAAATAAAGTTTTTCATTCACTCATTCATTCATTCAATCGGAGGGAAGAAAACCAAAAAAAAGGACAAATGACGTTTTGGACATTTTCTTCAACACTAAATACAAAAAGAGAGGCTGAGGCAGCTGGATGAAAAGGAGGAGGAGAGGGAAAGGAAGAGGAATGACCAGTTATCTAAGTTAATTGACATTTGTGGGAAGATGGAGGACAAAATGTAGTTTTCTTCATCATTTTTTCATTCATAATTTGAGGTTCAATTTCATTTGTTTTCATTTTATATTAGACCAGTGTTTTTTAATCCTGGTCCTCGTGGGCCCCTGTCCTGCATGTTTTAGATGCTACCCTGCTTCAGCACACCGTGATAAAAGTACCTGTGTCATCAACAGAGTTGTGCAGACCTTGGTGACAAGCTAATGAGGACCTTTAATTAGAATCAGCTGTGTTGGTGCAGGGAAACATGTAAAACATGCAGGACAGGGCCCACGAGGACCAGGATTGAGAAGCACTGGATTAGACAAATCCTCAGTTGAATAAACAAGACTTGCTTTTCTTTAATCTGAGTACAGTGTTTGAATTAAGATTCCCTATGTTAACAGAAATGCATACATGTAAATACTAGCAAGATAGTTTTAGATCCAACACAAACAAGTCAGGCAGTAATTTGGTTATTCATTTATTTATGACCACAAAATTTAAACAATTTCAGCAAGTTGAACAAAAACGTTGCAGTAAATAGTAATAATATAACTGAAATATTTAGCTCAGGTTACCATCAATTTATACGCTCTCTTACAAAAATGAAATGACATCATGCTGAAAAATGGAAAGTAATATTAGATGGTCATAACACAGCTGGAATATTTAACTCAGTTTACACGCGCTTACAAAAAAGAAATTACTGGGCGATTGAGCCTGGCATACTGGATGTGCTGGTATGGGTAGATTGAAAGAAAGACAATGTTAACAAGGAAATACATATTGTACTGTGCGCATGTTTAAATTGTGTTCTTTGTTGAATTTTATGCTCCTTTATATAGGCTACCACTTTGTTTTCAAACATCCGGATGATCATTCCCAAACTTATAATACCGGTAGGAATTTTGTAAATTGAAATTTTAAATAAAGTTTATAGAAAAAAAAAACAAAAAAAACAGACGTTTTTATCTGACTTGTTTCCGGTTTCTGCTAAGTGTGTCCCATTCCTATTTATACCATTTGGAGCCCTCACACCCTCGCACACTTGATCACGTGACGCTGACGTCACTGAAAGTCTGTGAGGGCTCAGGGTTTGAGGGTTTAGGGTGGAGATTGGGATTGGGCCTATTGTCAAGTTCCAGCTTCCTGAGGACCCCTGCAGGGACGAGGACTTGCAGGCGGCTCCAGTCTCATTCAATGATCGAGACACATTGTCAGGCAAGTTCCGGCGTCCTGAATCTCTGCTGAGACAGGCACCGTGGAAGTGCTTTTCGTCTCTCACTTGGCTTGTTTATTCATGTCTTTTGTTGATTGAACTTTTGTATAAAAACCCTGTGGCCAAATCAATCTGGGTCAGCATTTCAACCAGACTCTGGTCTGTGTAGATACGCTCACCGCCGACTGAATAAAAACTCACTTTACCACGAGCGGACTTATGAACTGATTTGGATAAATTCCTCAACATGAAGCAAGGAGACATCTAAAACCAGCAGGACACCGGCCCTCGAGGACTGGAGTCTGAGACCCCTGGTCTACAGAGACCACTATATAAACAGGTGTAGACAGCAGACATTGATGTCTAGTTGAACTGCATCATCAATGACTAGTTTATTGAGGACTAGTGGAATAATGGCTAGTTAAGTAAGTAATCGTTTTATTAGAATTAGTTGAATAAGGACTAATTGAATAAAGACTTGTTGAATGAGGTTTTGTTGAGCAAGGACGAGTTGAATAAGGTTGAGTTGAATGAGGACTAGTTTACCAAGGACTAGAGGATGAGTTGACTAAGGGATAGTTGAATGATGCAGAGTTGAGTAAGAAATAATTGAATGAAGACTAGCTGAGAAGGGACTAGTTGAATGAAAATTAGTTGATCAACGACTAGTTGAATGAAGACCAGTTAAATGAGAACTAATTCAGTAAGGACTAGTTGAAAGAGTGCTATTTGATAAGCAAAAGTTTAATGATGACTAGCTGAATGTGGAATAGTTAAATTAGGTCTATTTGAGTAAGGCCTAGTTGAATGATGGCTAGTTGAGTGAGTACAGGTTGAAATAGAATAGCCTAGCAAAACAGACGAGGTGGCCGAGTGGTTAAGGCGATGGACTGCTAATCCATTGTGCTCTGCACGCATGGGTTCGAATCCCATCCTCGTCGTGCTTGCATCATTTCTTTATATAGTAGAGTCAATACAATACAATGTACGTGCTTTCCAGAGGCCAATCACATGACCCCCAAACAACTGTCAAAAAAACACTGGCAAGGGACAAAACCCCCTTTCAGAGAGAACACCTAGCTCCTGAAAAGTGAGAGTGAGAAAAAAAGGATGAAGAACAGAGAAAAGTGAGACAAAGATGTGTTGTCAAAGGTAAAACAAGTGCAGATATATTAGTATTAATGAACCGTTAACAGGACAACTAACAGTTCGATGTAAATATGACTCATTCCTGGTTAGTTGTTGGTCTACAGAGACCACTATATAAACAGGTGTAGACAGCAGACATTGATGTCTAGTTGAACTGCATCATCCATGACTAGTTTAATGAGGACTAGTTGAACAATGGCTAGTTAAATAAGTAGTTGAAAGAGGATGAGTTGAATAAGGTATAACTGAATGAATCCATGAATTGCCCTTTCTACAGTTATCTAGAAATTAAATCTGATTTCTCGATATATGCCACCTCACATGCTTGATATGCCACCTCACAACTTTCCTCTCAGAAGCAGCTGCTGTCATTAATGACATCACCAAGGATGATGGTTCTGGACGTCAATAACAGTAATCATTCAAATAAAAAAATGTTGAAGCCAAATGTTGAAGCAGAACAGCCATGAAGACCATTTGTACAAGTGTTTGAACCGGCATTTTTATATGTCTCATACCTGTGTAGATGGTTTTGTATACGATTAAGGGGGAATAGAAAATAAACGAGGAAGTATTGAATCATGATCAATAACCTGCTGCACAGTTTCTGTAGTTTAGTGGCTATCGTGTTTGTCTCACGTGAAAAAGGTCCCTTGTCTGGTTCTACCAGGCTGAACTTCTGGATCAGGACCTCTCAGTGAACAGAGCATATCATCACCTGGAAGATTTACAGCACTGTTTTGTATTAGAAGAACTTCATCAATGACTTTTGGCTTTTTCAGCCAGAAAAACACAACTATGCTTATTGACCATTGTTCATATGTATCAGTCGTGCATATCCAAAACAGGTTCACTCCCTGTCGGGGAATCGAACCCCCGCTGTTATTTACCCACCAGCGGGGACGCCCCTCGCATCAGCAGGACCAATTCACTGTCCTTACTGTCCGCGCGTCACCTCCATCCTGCCCCCTTTTGACACCTCTACGGACAATAAACTGCAAAGCCTGCTGAGCTTTGGAGTCATTCCTTAATTTCCTTTGTTCCAAAATCATGGGCCAGCTGTAGAAATCTAGGCTGGTCTCAGAGTGAGGCCTCAGAGCTGGGCCTTAAAGTTGAAATTAAAGCTTCCCATGTTCACATAGGACTGTGGCCCAACTCTGTTTATCGTGAAAGGACATTTCCATCAAGTACTTTCTCTGACTAAACTCACCCATTTAACAAACGTGTCCATAAAGTGGAAGTACATCAGTTATCCTTTCTTTAAAACTGAAATAAATGTGTTTGTTTGATTGAATCAGAAACGTTAGTTAACAAAATTTGAAATTTGAGAGTTCAAATTTTTGGAGAACTTATAATCTCTCTCTCTCTCTTTTTTCAATGACCAGAGAGGGTAGCTAAACCAAAGAGTCCTCTAAAGAGTGAATGTGAGTGAGGACACCAGATGTAACTATCTGAAGGCTCTATAACCACAGAGGGACTTGAACCCTCAATCTTCTGATCCGAAGTCAGACGCCTTGTCCATTAGGCCATGTGGTCCACGGTTTTCTCCTCTTTCTCATTCCATTGCGCTACGTCCGGCCGGAGAAACCCCACCCTGTCTGGTGAAAAGATGCAGCCTGCTCACTCCTCAGGTTAAGGAGGAGACCTGGGGCCTGTACTACGAAGCAGGATTTGGGGTTAGCGAGGTAACTTCAGGTTTAATCCTGGGTTTTCAGGACTACGACGGTGGTTCACTTCTTACCGGGGTACATCGCCATGGTAACTTATGCTGAACAGCTAACCTGCTCCGGAGCAGGTTATGTTCGAGATACAGATCGCCGGGTATAAAAGCACCGCCCACTGACCAATCAGCTCTCTTGGAAAATGGCATGCCCTTTCGAAGAGAATCCAGTGGAGCTCGGTGCGCGGATCGTGAGAGGAAAAAAAAAAAAAGAGTGGGCTGACTTTCAACAAAAATTGAATTAGTCAAGAAACTAAGCAATTCCTTTCATACCCAAGTATCAACACTTTATCATTTCTTTTCTCCTGACAGAGAGGTATGCGAGTACGTTTGTCTTTGCTGTAGATACCCTCACTCCGTCTTTCTAAGAAAACTACTTTTGCAAATAAACCTTTATGTACAAACTGTAAATATACTGTAGAAACAAGGTATGAGTCATTTGAGAGAGGATGAAATGTCAGACCTCGTTTAATTTGAACACGACATGAACTTTTAATTTCAAGTCTAAATATTAAGTTAAATCACAGTGTAATTTATCCTTTGCTCTTCGCTACTGAAATAAGCGGCTCTGACAGCGGACTTCTCCATGCTTGCGATTGGTCATGCGCTGAAAACACCGCCCCTTTTATGTGCACGCGCTCATATCCAGATTGGAGAAACCTGGGTTGATATACCGAGTTGATAACCACCGTCGTGTGACCGCTTAGCGTGATTGCAATTGTCCCGCTTAGTGAATCTGGATAAGGAAAAGATATCCTGGGTATGTTGAACTTGCTTCGTAGTACAGGCCCCTGAGCTCAGTGCAGGAACTCCCGGGGTTGGTAGAGGATGGCAATGCACAGGACTGTTAGGTAGGAGCACTGGGTGATAAAATGGGGAAAAAACTGGGATAAAAATATTTTTAAAAAAAAGGGATTTTGTAAATTGAAATGTTAAATAAAGTTTAAGAAAAAAGTATGTGGATCTTTTGTTGTCGCCGGTTGCCATGGTGAATCCTTGTATCAGGGCTCAATTGATGGCTTTTTATTTTTTTCATGCACGCGCTTAACTCAAACTTAACAAACTCAGAGTTGATTGAACAAACTCAAATTCTGGAACCGAAAACTCAGAGTTTCCGATCTCAGAGTAGATCAACTAAGAGTTCAGGATTAGACTCAGAGTTTGTTGAACCTGCTTTGTGAAACGGATCCCAGGAAGAAGAGGATCATCGGGATCAGATTCCAGGAAGAGGACAGACTTTGGATTGAACCCTTTTATATCAGACATCCGTTAAGAAGTAAATGTCTTTTTACCTCAACTCATATTTAGTCAGAAACAATCATGAAAAATGTAATTAAATTTTCATTTTACATGGAGGATTTTTTTTTATTGTTTATATCAATCATCATGAATCATGAATGATGATTGATTGATTGATAAAAACGCAAATAAAAAAAGACTTTAGTGCAGGAAAGTTGTCAGTGAAGCAGAGTATTGGTACAGCGTGATCAGTACAACCGGCATTTAGTTCAGAAAACAATGTGGAAAGAGAAATGTCATCAAATGAAGTTGAAAAGTGGAGATGCACTTTTGTCTTTTATCCTCAACTTCCTCAATCACGTCATTTTGATCCAGATTGTTATTTCACTGGTCTTGGCTTCATCAAATGACACATCCAGGGACAGAAGCCGTGCATAGGTGTTCATCCTGTCCAGGTGTTGGAAGGGGAAGTGAAGCCGAAGCCATCGCTTCATCCACTGATCTGTTGGCTCGGTAGGAAAACTGAGAGGAATCCACTGTGTCAGGAACCATGGAGTTGATGTGGGTTAAAAAAAGATGATCTGCTCTGTTGGTCTCTGGAGAAGGTTTAATGAAAATGTCTCTCCACGTTTTTAGTCCATGAAAGAAGGCAGATTTTATGTCCATCAAATGCATTGCAGTTGTTTTTGATAACTTCCTGCCACAAGGAGCCTCAGAGACTGAAGCACAGGTTGGAGATTCCTTCTGTAGCAGAAACTTGCAGTTCCTCAAAACCTTGTGGAGCCTGGCTTTTGGCTTTTGGTACTAGTCCATTTTCCATCTCTTTCAAAGTGCAAACTCAACGAGTGGAGATGCACTTTTGTAATAATAATTACAATAATAATTAAAATAATAACATGATAATGGAGGGAGGACTTTGCTGTTTCAGGGCCGAGACCACTTGCCTTCATGGAGAGGGACATGAATTCCTTCATGAATAAGGACTAAAAATAATGTTAAAGGTATTTGGAATATATTGAATGATGCCATTAGGAAAAGTTCAAGACAGACTAATTATCCACAATATTTAACAAATAACAATGAAGTCATTAATGATATGAATAAGGTGGTTAATCATTTTAACAGGTATTTTTTGAGTGTTGGACCAAATCTGGCAGAAACATGTGTGATCCTGGATCAGCTGATGGATGGAAGGAAACAATAAGTAGAAATCCAGATTCAATGTTTCTCACAGCTGTGGAGGAGAGAAATCATAGATATTGTAAGTAAATGTAAAAACAAGGTGACAACTGTTTTGATATGACAATAATCAAAAAGGTTATTGAAGGATTGAAATTTCCAAATAAAAATAAAAAAACTGCAAAAGTCATCCCACTGTACAGAACTGGAGACAGACACCAATTCTTAGAAAGAGTATTTATTTACAGGTTGGACAAATTAATGCCAATCAAAAGGCCATGCCCCTAATTACGCATTAAACTTCTTGCTTTATATAATTCTAACCTGCCACAATACGAGGAAAAAGAGGCTTCAAACCCCTGCAGAAAACCTGTGGGTGATTCCTGCAGGAATGAACCGTCATTCTGAGTTTGGGGGTTAGTTTGGGATCTTTATTCCCTCTAGTGGTTAAATGTTGGAAACTGCAGATTTAAATGTGTCTTGTATATCTATATTTTCACACCAAAATCATGTTAATTGATCCTCATTTCCTTCCCTGTGTTCCCTCTGGTCGAACCATCCGAAGTTTACCTTCCCTCTGACTTAACTTACTTTTTTATTTTAATGCCAAACGGTGACTCATGAGTCCTGCATGTGCACGTCAATAATAAATCCACCGACTGGAAGCGCTGAACTAAACTAAGTTGGATGTTTAAATGTTTTAATGTCTTAAAGACTTACCATGTGTATTATTTTGAGGCCCATTGCAATAAAAGTTTCTTAACAACATAAATGTTTTATGAAAAATAATAAAGAATGAATTAAAAAACATATTTTTCTTTTATTTATTGATAGTAACAATCAGAGGCTTATCATATAAATTGCGTCAGCTCTCATTGTGTCGGAAAAAATAAAACTCCGTCTAAACCTTCTTGCTTGTGTTGTTTTCTCAGATGTAAGTCGCTTTGGATAAAAGCGTCTGCTAAATGACAGAATTATTAGTAAACCAGTGATGAAAATGTTGTATGTATTTTGTTCTAATTATTTTCGTTGGTAAATGAGATATTTACTGTAACTGCAAGTAGGAACTATCCGTAGACCCGTGAGCTCCGCCGGAACTCCAGATTGTAACACCCGGCGGAAGGTCGGAAGTTTGGAGCGAACGGAACACGTGAGCAGTGATTCCTTTGAGGAGGACGGTTCTGTGGTTTCCTTTCTTTTTCCTCTTCAACAATGTCTAAGGTGAATCATCTGAGAGAGTTTATCGGTCAGCGACTAACAGCAGCTGCTGTAGAAATATTCTCAGTGTTTGAAAAAACCATGTTGGAGTTTGAAGAAGAGCTCGACCGTCAGCGCAGACTGTTGGACCTCGTCCTGAAACCTGAAATCAGACTCCACAGAGTCGGTACGTAACCCTGGAAAGTTGAATGAATGAACACATGAGTATGACTAATATTTACACACTCTTACTGTAAAAGAAAAGGAAGAGGAAAACACTTCTTTTTTTTTTTTTTTACTTCAGGTTCTGTTTTGCAGACTATAAAAATGGATTCTCCCATAATTTCACCCAATACTCCATATATCCCTCTTCATTACTATAATCACTACAAGCACAGTGAATTTCAAACAATTTTACTCTGGAAAATTTGAAATATTAACATTTAAACTTCAAACACCTTACTTTTCTACAAAGGTCAATCGCCTTTTTCGCTTCAGGTTCTGTTTTGCAGACTATAAAAATGAATTCTCCCATAATTTCACCCAATAGCTCATATACCCCTCTTCATAACTAAAATCACTACAAGCATGCTTAATTTCAAACAATTTTACTTTAGAAATATTGAAATATTAAGGTGTAAACTTCAAACTACTTTTTTACAAAGGTCAGTTGCCTTTGTTGCAGAGACTGTAAAAATGAATTCTAAAACTAAATCAAATATCCACATAGTGTGCTTAAGGATGATTATAAAACAATGAGGCGATTGTGGTGACGGGACTGAGCCTGTGATTCTGTGTGGATTATAAAAGTACAGTCAATGTGAAATTGAGCAGACCTGTAGTGAAAAGTTTGAAGTTCAGATCTTAATATTTCAATATTTGTACAGTAAAATTGTTTGAAATGAAGCATACTTGCAGTGATTGTAGTCCTGAAGAGAGGTATATGAGGTATTAGCTGAAATTATGGAATAATTCATTTTTACAGTCTCTGCAACAAAGGCAACTGACCTTTGTAAAAAAGTAGTGTTTGAAGTTTACACCATAATATTTCAATATTTCTACAGTAAAACTGTTTGAAATTAAGCATGCTTGTAGTGATTGCATTTGTGACGAGGGCTATGAGGTATTGGGTGAAATTATGGGTGAATTCATTTTTATAGTCTCTGCAAAACAGAACCTGGAGCAAAAAAGCTGATTGACCTTTGTAGAAAAGTAAATTGTTTGAAGTTTAGATGTTAATATTTCAATATTTGTACAGTAAAATTGTTTGAAATTCACTGTGCCTGTAGTGATTCTAGTTATGAAGAGGGCTATATGGGGTATTGGATAATTCATTTTTACAGTCTCTGCAAAACAGAACCTGAAGCAAAAAAGCCGATTGACATTTGTAGAAAAGTAAGATGTTTGAAGTTTAGATGTTAATATTTCAATATTTGTACAGTAAAATTGTTTGAAATTCACTGTGCCTGTAGTGATTGTAGTTGTGACGAGGGCTATATGGGGCATTGGGTGAAACTATGGGAAAATTAATTTTTATAGTCCTGCAAAACAGAACCTTAAGCAGGGCTCCAGACTAACTTTTTTCACTAGGAGCACAGTAGCCCCTAACTGAAAATCTTTAGGGGCACAATCAGAAATTTTAGGAGCGCACATCGTTTATCGACACGCTAACCAAATTTTTACATTTCTACTACATTTCAGTGTATTAGTAATACGTATTTCATAATAGATTAATGAATTCAGGGATTAAAGCAAAAAATATATTTTTGACTGAAAAAAAATGTTCAGGCCAGTTCATATTCCCCCGCCATCTATGCGCTGCACCACACTTTAAGAATGGCCCCTTTTTTGCCGTGCGGTCGTTTCCCAAAGGTTTCAAGTAAAAAAGTTAAATGCTGTATTAGCCCTTCTGTTTTCTGTTTTTTTATCACCATTTGATTCGATCCGATATTAATGTGGGTTAGTGTTATTAAAAATGTTTTTTGAGCTGTTGCCTGAATTATACGACTGTAAAATAACTAGTGAAATAATAATTTCACAATAATTATTGTGAAATAACTAAAAAATAAATAACTCAAATGGGTCTTTCAATATCCATTTAAAGTGCAAAAAAGAAGGAAATATCAATAGCTCATGCAGTAAACAAATAATTTTAGCTTGTCTAATTTATTCTGTCACCAGACACACAGCTTGCCATGAAGCATCAGGGACTTTTCAGGTATTTCATGACAAACTGTGTGTCCAATAACAGAAGAAACCAAACAAGCTATGAACTTCATTGAACTTGTATAACATTTTGAAATTTAAGCTGAAATATCCAAAACACTGAACACTGGTTTTGCATGGGTGGGGGTGTGTATGAGTGTGTATGAGTGTGTCCTTGTCTGTGTGTAACGTGCCTGGCGATTCAATGATCTGCGAGTTTTGCCCGCACACAGTTGACTGGGCACGAAAAGATACATGCGAAAAAAGATCATGTACTTTAACGGCGACGTCTGTAGGTGTAATAATCATAATTGTGTATTACAGTACGAGGCTCTCCTCGCGTGCTGCGCGAGTGAGGTCCGTTTACAATGCAGGTGGTTGTCTGTGCGAGCGGAGATTAACGCACATGGCAGCATAAACACAGGCTCAAAAACCAAGTAATTTCCAGCATTAACAATCCTGCTCAGCCCGCCTTCTGTACGGAGTAAACTTTGGTTCTGTATTTTCTGCGCTGGTTTCTCATGTTTGTTTTGTTCACGAGGGCAGCGGGGGCGGGCGGGCGGGGGAAAGAAGCGCAGTGTCCCCGGCTCTTAGCGACCCTTTTTTCAGCATTTTTTTTAAAAGAAAACTTAATTTAGTTCGAGTTTTAAAAACCAGCGCTTTGTTAACGCTACCGCTGCTCTTTGACGCCGTGTTCATTGTTTGATAGTTTCACACCACGCACATGTGTGAATTAAATGACGTGACTACTGGTCCCCCAGTCTCTGACAAGTCAGTCTTCCGTGAGGGGCGGGGGCGAACCCGCCCCCCTGGTTCTGATTGGCTGATACCAAGGCTCTGGCTAGCTTTATTGGTTTACAACAGCGTCAGTTTAATTTCCAACATGATTTAATTGGATAGTCTAACGGCTGATTTATGGTTCCGCGTTACACCAACGCAGAGCTTACGGCGTAGGCTCTGCGTTGGTGTAACGCTGGCATATTTACTGGTCGCACGTGTGCGAGTGGACATGAAATTCAGTCGCACATACTCAAATTTTGGTCGCAAAATGCGAGCATTTGGTCGCAGTCTGGAGCCCTGTTAAGCGAAAAAGGAGACTGACCTTTTTAGAAAAGTAAGGTGTTTGAAGTTTAGATCTTAAAAGGAAAGTGTTTCATCCTTTTCTTTTACAGTAATAGCGTGTAAATATTACAGTGGAAGTATGGGTATATGAAAAAAACATATCTGCTTTATCTCAAACTCAGTACTTAAAGGAGCATGAGGCAGGATTTATGAAAAAAATTCGTATACGTTTTAAGTTTTCTAGTAATAATGTCAGATGAAGCATTCCAAACCAAAAAGAATGAGCCCTCTAGTGTACCGTATTTTTGCGACCATAAGGCGCACATAAAATTCTTTTTTTTTCTTTAAATGTCCCATGAAACCCCGCCCAATGAAATGGTGCGCCGTATCTATTACCTGTATTACGGTAATGTAAGGTGGACGGCCACCATGAGAACGGTAAAGTGAGAAGGGGGCGTGTGAAGCACAGGCGGAAGAAATGAAAATTTAACATTTTCATGGAGGTCCGTCTTGGTGCTTTCGCTTCATGAAACAGGGCCAGCGCAGCAGCAGCGCCCGGCGGATTATATGGAAAAGATGGAGAGCTTCCGTTCATTCTGCAGCCGTGCCGCTCACGTTAGGTGAATCACACGGTGGAGTTAACGGGGACCAGCGCGGGGGTGGGCGGAGCAGGACCCGGGACCAGCGTGGGGGAGCGGAGCGGAGCGGGACCAGCGCGGGGGAGCGGAGCGGGACCAGCGCGGGGGAGCGGAGCGGGACCAGCGCGGGGGAGCGGAGCGGGACCAGCGCGGGGGAGCGGAGCGGGACGCGGAACCAGCGCGGGGGAGCGGGACGCGGGACCGCCGCGGTCGGGATCCGCAGCACAACGGGGTATGAAAAGTTTATTTACTCTTGTGCTTGCCTGCCACGCTGATGGACAGAAACTGCCGGCTATGGTGATTTTTAAAAGAAAAGCGTTGCCTAAAGAGACTTTTCCAGCCAGAGTGAAATGAAAAGGGCTGGATGGATGAAGAGATGATCGAGTGGCTGAGACAGGTTTATGTGCGGCGACCCAGTGGTTTTTTTAAATTCTTTAATGCGGAAACAGAGGATGAACCTTTTGAAGGGTTTGATTGATGTGAAAAGTGAAATAAAATATCAAACTAAGTTTTTTCCCGCTCTATTTTTAAATAAGGACTCTTGTGTGTGTGTTTTGCGGCGCGCGTGTGTGTGTTTTGCGGCGCGCGTGTGTGTTTTGCGGCGCGCGTGTGTGTTCTGCAGCGCGCGTGTGTGTTCTGCAGCGCGCGTGTGTGTTCTGCAGCGCGCGTGTGTGTTCTGCAGCGCACGTGTGTGCAGCTCCGTGTCTGTAGACTGCGCCTTTTGGGTCGGTGCGCCGTATATGTGTTTAAAATCCAAAAATGACACACAAAACTGAGGGTGCGCCTTTTCACACGGTGCGCCGAATGGTCGTGAAAATACAGTATCTCTTCGTTGCCTTGAACAGGCCGTGTGCTGCAAAATGTGCTGCAATTGTCGGGCCGAATTTCCCGGCGCTGTCCTGCGGATGTGACGTCACATGACGCTGCATGCACGTTCTCCCCGTTCTCCCGTGCCGGCTTCACTGTTGGCTGCAGTACCCCCGACGGCCGTCGTGGTCAAGGGTGGCGCTAGAGAGTCTCATTTCTTAAAAGGAGCGTCATGCTCCTTTAATATCTTTCCGTTTCTGAGCCTCATTCATTCATTTACCGTAAAGGCTGAAATAAGAGCACATGAACATTTAGGAGCGGCTGATTTGACCATAAATACGAATGACGGTTGGCCGGACCGCAGTCGTGCTCAGTTGAGGCAAAAAGCCCAAGGGGCTTATACGAGGCCTCTGATCTAATCTGATCAATTAAATGTGTCCTGAGCTTACGTTTAAAATGATTGAATGAAGTAGAGGTAGACGAGATTGCTGTAGGTGTTCCATAACTGTATCTGATGGAGAACTGACACAAACCAGTACGGAACTTCAGGAGATTTAAATGATTAGCCTGTCTTGTATTAAAATGGTGAATATCACTGTTGAACTGAAAACAATCTTTACATGGCAAAGAAAATGAAACTGGAAGGAACAATACTTTAGGGCTGCAACTAACGATTATTTTAAAGGGGACATATTATGGCATTTAATGTATATTTATTTATGTATATACAGGCCTTGAATGTCTTAAAAACAATCTAAAGCTTGTTTTTTCTACATAAATCAGAAATTCAGTCTCTGGGCCATGTTTTTATTTTTTCCGCTTCTAAAGCCTTTTTCTGTGATTCATTTTCAGGGCGGGGGGGGCTATGACAATGAGGCTCTGCGCTGATTGGCTGCTTGAATGACGTGTAGCAGGGGAGGAGACAAAGCGTCGCTCCGGGGAGAAGAGCAGCGGCTGCGTAGCAAAGCGTGTCCACGGTTCTGCGTTAAATCGACACGTACCTACGTCGTAGGCTCTGAGTTGGTGTAACGCGGAACCATAAATCAGCCTCTAGTCACCTCGTCTTCAAACAGGAAGATTGAATTTAATTCTAAACAGGTACATCACCGTTATTTACTCCAATTCTTCATCATTTCACTTATGTTACAAGACAAATGAATCATGTTAACTGTAAAGAAATCACAACACTGAATTTTCACAAATGGCAACTTTATTGTTAAAATATATAAATAAAATGTATGCACTATTGCTGGCTCAAGGAAGGGCCGCGCGTCTTCTGAATGTGAACAGTTCCAGGTGCTTGAAAGATCTGAAACCACAGAAGAAAAATGTATTACGGTACTAATAGAGCCCCGAGCCCGGAGCCCCCGGGTTCGGAGCTCCGGGTTCGGAGCTCCGAACCCGGAGCTCCTCGACGGTCCGGTCCGTGAGCAGCTCCGGTGCTCCGGAGCTAAGCTAAATACTTAGCCCATGCAAAGATTATACAAATATAAATAACATAAAAAAAAAAGGAACTTACCGCTGACTCGTGTGCAGTTACCGGGTCTGTGCTGTGGGAACTGATCCTTTTATGAGGGTAAATGTCGATGCAAAACCTCATTTCTACTCTCCCTCGGTGTTCAAACAGCCACCGCTTCTAAACAATGGCTGAAGCGCCAGCCGGCGGAGAGAGCTGGTTGTGGGCGTGGTTTCAGCAGCGGAGGCCGAACCTATGGAAATCTGCTCCCGTCGTGACTCACGACGGGAGCAGATTGTAATCGGCTCAAAAAAAATCACGTGACACTGGGGGATTCTGTGAGGCGGGGGTCAGAGACCTTGCACAAATTCATGGGATTTCATCTCCCCTCTGCTGGCAGGGTGAGGGGAGACCACTTTATATACCGTATTTTCGCGACCATAAGGCGCAACTTTTTTTTTTTTTTTTTTTTCAAATGTGCCGGGCGCCTTAAGAAACGGTGCGCCGTGTCTATTACCTGAATTACGGTAATGTAAGGCCGGCCACCATGTGAATGGTAAAAAGAGAAGGGGGCGGGTGAAGCCCCCGTGAGTTGCGACGTGAATGAGACTCCACTGAGCTGATTAATGCGAAACAGATGATGAAAACGTTTAAGGATTTGCTTGATGTGTAAAGTGAAATAAAATACAATCAAACTAAGTTTTGCTTCCGCTCTATTTAAATAAGCACACTTGTTCTGCAGCGCGCGTGTGTTTTGCATGTCGGGAACCGAGGAAGCACCTGCCGTGGGTTTGCGGGTCCGATCGCCGGTTCCCCGGGGCAGATCCGGCTGAAATTCCGGTGCTCTTTCCCCGGGAGCCCCTACAACAGTGCAGGCGGACTCCTCCGGTCCCGACTGGTCGGAACCGTCCACGTTCCCCGGTTAAAGCAGCGGCTGGAGCAGCGCGGTGATGGGCGCTGCTGCAGCCGACTTCCTGGTTCCCCAAGCGGGGTCCGATGACCTGGTTCCCGGCCGCTTTGCGAGCAGAGATTTCAGGGGTCTGCCCCAGGTCGGATCAACTTCACCCTGCGAGATTTTCAGGCAAATCTGTCGGTTTGATCTCCGGTAACCAAGATGCAGAGGATGCGCTCAGGAGCCGCCAGGCTCCCGCCGCGGGTTTGCCGGGCCAGGGCGCACCATCCCCGGGGCAGATCCGGCCGAAATGCCGCTGGTCTTTCCCCGGGAGCCCCTGCTCCCATACAGGTGGGTGGCTTCGGTCCCAGCCGGTCCGAACAGGTCACATTCCCGGTTAAAGCCGCTGTGACGCGCGCTGCTCCACCCCGCTGGGGAGAGACGGGCTCTGCGCGGTGGAGGATCCGCACAACGGGGTATGAAAAGTTGATTTACTGTTGTGCAGAAAGTGACTGACACCGAGGAAATTCGGACTGGCGCAGCTGAATTAGCGGAGCTCTTTAATGCAGAAACAGAGGTTTTGCTCTCGCTCTATTTTTTAAATAAGCGCTTGTGTGCATGTGTGTGCGTTCTGCATGTGTGTGCGTTCTGCATGTGTGTGCGTTCTGCAGCGGGTGTGTGTGTTTTCCGGCCGGCGTGTTTTGCGGCACGCGTGTGTGCAGCTCTGCTCTGTAGACTGCGCCTTTTGGGTCGGTGCGCCATATGTATGTTTTAAATCTAAAAATGACACACAAAAATGAGGGTGCGCCTTTCCACACGGTGCGCCGAATGGTCGCGAAAATACGGTATGTTAAAACAAGAAAAAACGTGTTTTTCATAACATGTCCACTTTAATAATCGATTAATCTGTCGATTATTTTTTCGATTAATCGATGAATCGGATAAAAAAAACAAAACAAAAAAGCATTAAATTCCAACCATTCGAAACAGAACTGACAGTGCAAATTCACAGTGCAGATAATCTTCAGAAAGTTCACAAACAGGTTGCTCCTTGAACATCCCTGAGCTTGATATTGATAAAAAAAAAAAACTAAATGGACTAACACAGAAACCATACACATGTACGCTTTACATCTGCCAAATATATAAAAATAAAGTGCACAAAAGAGGTATACTTTGTTTAAAAGGGACCTGAGCTGTCAGAACAATAAATAGATTATAAAAAATAAAGAAAAATACAAATCAGAAACAGGATTTGTTTGAACATTACAATTTGTTCTCTCACTGCCTTCACTCAAAAAACTAAGATCTTACCAAGAAGTTTTCTTATGGCCCTTTTGCACTAGTCCCGCCTCAGCTCTGTTCTACCCGCCACGGCCCCGTCTTGCGCTTTTCCACTAGGGGCTGAGACGGGTAGAGCCGCTCCAAGCCGATACTATTTCTGTAACCATTCTGGCGAGGTTCTATCCGGGCTGAGCCGGGACTATTTCTGACGTCAACACCCTCCACGCCACTGATCGGTCGGGGGGGGCGTCATCACCCTCCGTGCCACTGATTGGTCGGGGGGCGGAGCCGTCAGACATTTGAATCAGGAAGCGGGAGTCAGTGCGACTCGCGGCTCGCAGCGATTTTATTATAAAGCGCAAAACGTCTGTTTGGTGATCCAACTCTGAGGTGCAGATGTTCATAAACCTGGTGCTGAGGAGAGAATTAAAAAAGGGATGTAGACGGGCTGTTTTACTCTCAGCCGCTCGCGGCTCCAGCTGATTTCTGATCAGCGCCGACATGAACAAAGCGGTTGCGCAATCGAGTACGTCACAGCAGCTTCACCCCAACCTGCCCACTTCTCCCCTGGCTGTGGCAAAACAAACAAAACGGGTAGAGGCGTGACGAGCCGAGTCGGGCCGAGTAAAGACTACTGCAAATGGGCCATTATTTCTAACCTAAAAATGCCATTACACCTGATAACACACATCACTTAAAAGGTTAGGTGTTTTTTCCACGTGTTTCAATTGAACTTTAATTTGTGTCAAGCAAATTTTAAGTTCTAGTTAAGTTTTAAGTTAAAGTATAAGATTTTGAGTTTTGGCAGTGTTCAAAATAAAATTATGAGACCTGCTGTATTGGAGCACATTAGCCACCAGCGCTGCTTGTTTTATCCATCAATGACTACAGAGCTAAAATTGAAAATTACCCAGTTAGCTTTTATTACGTTTTTATTTTTCTGACATTTTCTGCCTTTTCTTTTAGTTAAAACTGTAGCGGGAACAAATGTTTTGAGGAACCTATGTATGTACCAGGTTAGAGGGGGAACATATAGGAGAACGGACCACAAGAATATAGCATGGATTAAAAATAAAAGTTAAGCACTGAGCTACATGTGTCTCCCGTCTGGGCCATTGCAGACTGCCTGAGCACATAGATATATAATATATATATATCTATGCCTGAGCACAGCATGTTACTAAAACCAAACAAATCGGCGCCCTCTTTCTTCCTTTAACGTTCGCGGCGTCAGCGCGCTGTGCCGCATTAAATATAGTCCGGGCAAAATACCTCAACTTCAGCTCCGCGACTTAAGCCTGATTTATGGTTCCGCGTTACACCAACGCAGAGCCTACGGCGTAGGGTACGCGGCGGTGTGCTTCGCCGCGTACCCTACGCCGTAGGCTACACCGTCGATTAAACGCGGAACCATAAATCAGGCTTTAGCGAGTGACGTAATAATCGCGAGACACAACGAACCGATAATGGAATTCGTTGCCAACGCTTTTAATAATCGTTTTTTATCGATTCGTTGTTGCAGCCCTACAATACTTTGTAAACAAAATTGCAGGTTTGATATGTATTTAACTTAAAGATGGGTAAAATATTGAGTTGTTGTTGAGTTGAGAAAGAGCAGACCAATTACTGTGAATGAATGAATGAATTAATGAATGAATGGTGTGTCATACACCTCTCAGGTTCCAGCCTATAAGGGCTTACAAGACACAGATACACTAAGCCAGCAAACCAACATCAGCTGCGTACAAACACAAAATCATAAATTCCACGTATACATTACAGATCAAATTACAGATCCTTTCTCTGTTTCCAGGCTCTCTTTATAAAGGTAGATATAGAGAAAACTCAGTCCAAAACAACTCAGGTTTCAAGTCTTGCATTTTCTGAAATAAAAGCTTCCTGGCTTCATCATATAATGGAGCCTGTAAAGGGACTCAGATTTTTTTTATATATACAATGAGTCTTAGGCGCACGTAAAACTCATCATATATATACAGGGGTGCACATAAGCCGGGACTCAAGGGCCAGTCTACTGCACGTTTTAGACGTTTCCCTGTCTCAACACAACCCTGATAGACAAGGCTGTGTCACCAACAGAGTTGTGTAAACCTTGATGACATGTTGATGACGACCAGTTATTAGAATCAGGTGTGTAGAAGACAGGGAAACATTTAAAACATGTAGTAGACTAGCCTTGGAGTCCCGGCTTGTGTGCACCCCTGTATATGTATGTATGTATGTATGTATGTGTGTATGTATGTATGTGTGTATATATATATATATATATATATATATATATATATATATAATAAAAATCCGTGTCCCTTTATGGGCTCCGTACCTCTTGGCCTCCACCTTCAAATCACACTACTTCTTTTTTGTTTCTGCAATCCGTCCGTGGCACTCACGGCATTTAGCGCAGCAACGACGTGCTGCCACTCACTCGCTTTATTTCATACTATTTATCTACTGTTTATACTTTTACTGTGACCTCCAAATAATGTGGTTTTCCTGCCTCCACCTCATCCACAACATCTCCATCTCAGTCTCCGTGAAATTTAGTGGCACGGTTGCTGGACACGTCTTATTCATCCTGACGCAGCAGAAACAGACTGCAGGTGGCGCTGCGCATGCTCAGCAGGCTCATTCATATGGAAATACAGTCATCATGGAGTTTGCATTGACCCTTTATGGTAGAAAGCGGGCGTGTAGAGGGCGGGGTAGGAGGCAAATTCACGTGCGCAACCTTCCAGCTGGACTGTGATTTATGAAGCGAACATTGCGTGCAAGTGTGCGTGCACACGGTTTTATAAATCCAGATTTTTTTGTGCGCACGCCATTTTCGGCTTTTGGGTGCATGTGCACTTTTAGTATGAATCGTACGCACTACTTTGTAAAATAAACCGTCAAACCCAGCCGACACAAGTTTAAACTCCAACAAATCTCTGTGCACACAATGAAAAGCGTTTTGAAAATCAATAAAACCAACAAAAGTAGACTTTCCTTCAAAAATTCTAGCTCTTATTACAGTACACAGGTAAATATCTAGACAATCTAGACAGGATCTATGTTTTCTGAACCCATTCTGCTCCTCGAATAAAATGTTTTCCTCCTCTAGGTACTGATACAGCCTAAAATATTTGAAAACAGTTTATGAACTGTACTTAAAAGGCTGATTCCTCTATAATTAAGAGGGACCCTAGGGTCGCTTTTAGTTGACTTTGGAATCTGTTTAATAAGTGATTTATACCAGCAGAGGGATCAGTAGCATATTTAAAACATACTTGTAAGAGAGAGGTCAGAAACTGTAATAATTTAGGTGCTTTTAAAACTTCATTAGTGTGTGGCAATCCTGCAGAATCTTTTTTTGCAACATATGAAGATGTGTGTTATAGGTAGCTCCCCAAATAATATTACAGTATATGAGATATGGATATATCGAGCTATAATAAAGAGTTTGGAGACAATTCACCAAACTACGGACTTTGCTAATAATACCAATAGATTTAGATATTTTTTTACATACGTGGTTGATGTGATTTTTCCAGCTTAAACCTTCATGGATAATTACACCGAGGAAGGTTGTTAACCTGAGTGAGCGGGTCGTCTCTTATAGACAGGCCGGTGTTAGATTTACAATATATTTTATTTTTTGATGTAAATATAATAAAATTAGATTTTTTATATTCAGTGATAGTTTGTTAATTTTAAACCATTTTGAAATGTTTTCTAAATCATGGTTAGCCTTTCCCATTAGAGATGAAAAATCATTATGTGAAATAAATAAGTTTGTATCATTGGCAAAAAAGTACGGGAAACAAGGAGGACAAGGCTGCAGCCAAATCATTTATATGAATCAAAAACAACAGGGGCCCTAGACCCCTGGGGGGACCCCGCATTTTAAGGTGGCCCTCTCTGATGATTTACCATAAATGATAACAAATTGCTGACGGTTATGAATATAATTCAAAAGCCACACAGGAGTGATTACAGCAAATCCATAGTGTAATAATTTTTTAATAAGAATATCAAAATTAACTGTGTCAAAAGCTTTGGATAAATCAAGAAACATTCCCAAAGCGTATTCATTATTATTGATTGCAGTGTGAATTTTATCAACCAATTGAAGTTAAGCCATTTCTGTAGAAGGATTTTTCCTAAATCCATATTGGTGTTTATACAGTATTAGGGCTGGGCGATTTTGGACAAAAATAAAATCCCGATTTTTTTTTTCTCTGAAAACCCAATTTTCGATTTCGATTTCAATTTTTTTTTTGGTAAAACTACAAAAGACAATGGAATAAATTGTTTCAAATATTTTATCTTTATTTTTAAAGAAAAATAGCAAACACATTTCCCTATTGGGAATGGAGTGCGATTGAAAGATACTGTAAATCCTCCTTGAATTTAGTAAAGTGACAACATTTACAATTTTCTTGACCAAACGAAGATGACTAGACGAGCTCTGAAAAAAATCAGAAAATCGATTTTCCTTTTTTTTAACATCGATTGTGATTAATAAATCCGATTTAGATTTAAAATCGATTAATCGCACAGCCCTATACAGTATATTACAGTCCAGCAAATGTTTCATCATTCTGTCATAGACCAATTTCTCCAGGATCTTTGAGAAACATGGGAGAACAGAAATGGGCCGGTAGTTACTAAATACACTATGGTCTCCAGATTTGTAAACAAGGACTACTTTGGCAATTTTGAGGTCATTGGGTATTATTCCAGTTTCTAGAGATTTGGTGAAAATACGGGTGAAAGGCTCAGCAATTGAATGTCTAGTTTTCATAATGAAGTTAGATCTGACCTCATCATGACCAGCAGCTGAGTCTTTCAGGCACATAATTATGTCCAAGATTTCCTTCTCTGTAGGAGGTTTGAAGCTCTGAATAGAAGGACGGGAACCCGTCAGAAACTCAGATGGAGACCCGGCTAAGGAGTTATCCTTTCTGAAAGAACTGTTCCAATATTAACAAAATAATTGTTCAAAACATATGCAATGTCAGATGGGTCAGAGTGGACTCGATTTTCATCAACAAATTGAGATGGAAGAGTGACTGTAGACTTATTCATATTTAGAAGCTGGTTAATAACTCCCCAGGTAGTTTTTATGTTATTAGAAGCCTCATTGAATTTGTTGGAAAGGTACTTTTTCTTGGCAGTTCTAACAAGATGATTATAATTGTTATGAAATGTCTTATAATTTGCTATATTAATTGGGGATGGATTACTGATTAATTTCTTATACAATCTATTCTTAGCTTTCAGAGACTTATGGAGATCTGGTGTAAACCAGGGTTTTCTAAATGCAGAGACCGTGTTTGCTTTTTTTACTGACAAGAGGAAAGCACCTGTTGAATACAGAGTTGAAAGACTTGAAAAATGGGTGTATCCATCATCCCATAGGATGTCATCAACCTGCTTCTCAAACCGGTCAACATTTATTTTGTTATACACTATAACTTAGAACTAGAACTTGTAAGATGTGATATGACACTGGCAAAAAACACGATGGTTGGAGGATGTTCATATCGGTGTTGATATGCAGTACTTGTAGTTAGATCGTTATATATGACGCGGAAGAAGCCCTTTCTAGAACAACTTTATTCTTCAACTGTCTCGATACCAACGCAGTAACACCAGAGTACAGTCACAGTGTCGCCTAATGGTCACACAGAGTAATGCCCTTGTTTTCAAATATACTACATAGATGAAGGGCAAGACCGGAGGTTCAGGACAAACTTTAAACCTCACAAATACAACCAAACCATCAACACTGGGAAGCACTTTTGACTTGTTAAAATCCAATCGTTTTGTCCCTTTTTGTAATTCCAGAACTCCCACAAGAAAATGTTTGTAAGGTGGAGGAGGACGGGGTTTTCAGTGACCAGCACCTCGATAGCCTGGAGAGGAGCTGCAGCCCGGACCAGGAGGAACCAGAGAGGAGCTGCAGCCCGGACCAGGAGGAACCAGAGAGGAGCTGCAGCCCGGACCAGGAGGAACCAGAGAGGAGCTGCAGCCCGGACCAGGAGGAACCAGGGCATCCACAGACTACAGAACTGGAGGAAGACTCCAGCGGTCAGGAGATGAAGCACGAGGACGTAGAGGTGGATGTCTCATTGGTCAATGTCGCTGATGTGAAAGTTGAAAATGGTGAACCAGGACCAAACTGTGGCCAGCTGCTGTTGCACACTTCTCCTGAAGCTCAAAACAAAGATGAGGAAGGGACTGAAAGTTTACGCTCAGACTCACGACACGGTGACCACGAAGATGCTGCTGTCCCGTCAGACAGCAACTGTAAATCAAAGCTGATCAGGACCCATACGGGGAAGAAGGCGTTTTCTTGCAGCACTTGCCGGAAAGAGTTCAGTAAAAGTAGTATTTTAATGGATCACATGAACACCTGCGGCAACGCCTTTATTAAATTATCACATCTTAAACGCCACATAACCCGGCACACGGGCGAGAAGCCCTACATCTGCAAAACATGTGGAAAAAGTTACACAGAACGTTCCAGTCTGGTGATTCACTTGAGGACCCACACCGGCGAAAGGCCGTACCTGTGCAACACCTGCGGAAAAACCTTTATTGACTCATCAGCTCTTAAACGCCACATAATCACGCACACGGGCGAGAAGCCCTACATCTGCAAAACGTGTGGAAAGAGTTACAGGCAACGTTCTAGCCTGGTGGTTCACTCGAGGATCCACACTGGTGAAAGGCCGTACCTGTGCAACACCTGCGGCAAAACCTTTACTAGATTATCAGAACTTAAAAGCCACATAAGCACACACACGGGCGAGAAGTATTTGTGCAAGACGTGCAACAAGGGTTTTAGCCGCAGAATTGATTTGCTGAGTCACATGAAAAATCACCCGGAGGAGAAGTCTGGTGACTCGTGACAAATGAAGGTCATGTTGTCGTCCTCCGGGGGCAGCTGTCCACTCCTGTCTGACCCACAGAAGAAGAACCAGAGAAGTCCAACCACCACCTCCTGTGGCTGATGAGCCTAATCCCCTCCCCACAAGGGTGGCAGGTTCAACCCGGATTTAATGCTTCTCCGTCAACTTGACGCAGAGGGAACAATGTGGTCGTGTACTTTTTTTTAAAGCTCTGCATTGAGTTTGTTTGAATCCCTGTTCCTTCTTAAAATCGTTAGTATTTGTTGCTGTTGGTAACTTGCCGTCTCCACGGTGCAAATAAAGAGCTGTTAGTATTTGCTGAAGTTTCTTAAACGTGACAGTTTATTTCGTTCATCTACAAAGCCTCTCTCACACGCCCTTTTTCCCATCTGTTTATTGTTCACTAACATTCTCTTTGTAAGTTAATCTGCAGCTCCATGTTGTTAAACTCTCTCCATCTACTCCGTTCAGAGGTTAGTCCAAGTTTGATATATTTACGTGTTCAGTTTTTACAACGTTCCTCTGAAAAACATGAAGAAACTTCAGAGAAACGAGGACAAAAGAAGAAACGCAACCATCAACACGTCAGAAACAGAACAGCCAACCATCTGTCACCATTTTATAAACTTTAATATCTGCAGCATTAAACATAAAAAACCTTGAAGATTTCAGAAGTCATTACAGTCAGATACGGTTTGCTTTTCTTTCCCCTTTAAAATGTTTTTATTGATTTAGAAAACAAGAACATTTAGTTTGCAAATTAATGAGGAAATGAGTGTGATGTGGGATACACATCACGATACTTGAGTCACGATACAATACGATATTGCTAGCGGATTCAAATGCTATCAGTCCACTGAATAGGAATTTATCATGTGTAATCAGAGCCTTGAATGGTGTGAGTAGATGGGATACTGTCTACCCGGTAGATTTTTGTCATTATTCTTTGGGTTGATAATGGCTTTCCCAGCTACTGCTATTGGAAACTAAACTTAGGCTCAGTAGATGTTTTGTAGATGTTTTGTCACTAAAACCTAACCCTCACCCTAAACCTAACCTTAACCAAATTATAGCCCAGTACTGTGTGCATGTTTTTGTGAGGGAACACAAAAACACGGGGAGAACACGCAAACTCCACACAGAAAGGCCCTTTCACCAACCCCACCCAGGGTGTGGGCACCATGGTCATGGGGGAACTAACACGTAGTATCCCCTATCAGTGGACTGATAGCATTTGAACCGGGTGGTTGAAGTGTCTAGTTGTCCCGCAGACATCTTCACTGTGAAGTCCTCAGGACTTCAGTGTTTTTCTAAGACTGGATTGCTGAAGGAATGAAAAGTCACCTTATTTACACTACATGTAGCATACAAAATGACTTTAAAGTAAAGTTGGCTATTCAGTGACTTATTTTCCCCCGATATTCGTAATTTCTGCAAGTAAAATTCACATTTATTGACTAGTAACTTCTTAATGTGTTTGTTTTTTGTTGAGAAACATCCAAATACACATTTTTTTTTAACCTTGTCTGCACACATTAATGGTTGATACCATGGCATATATATGTGCATTATTACTATATTTAATACATATACATATATATACGCATACACATACAAACCCAGTGAGGTTTTTTTTTGTTTTTTTGGGGGGAGGAGGGGATGACATCCACTGCCAATGTGATTTTCTGATTTTATTTTTTCATTTTGATCTACTTCCAAATCATGTTTCTATAGTTTATCCTCTATGATTAGATTTGTGTTAATTAAACAACCTCTGAAATGTCAGAAAGGGCTCTGTGGCGCAATGGTAGCGCGTCTGACTCCAGATCAGAAGGTTATGTGTTCAACTCACATCAGGGTCATAATGAACTTTCAGTTTTGTTTTATCCATCCTCACGAGTTCACCACCCAGACTAACTTTAGCTGCAACAGAAAACTTTGATATTTACCTGGAATTATTCAAATCTGCACGGTCACCTGTCTTGATGAAAGGAGGAACAAAAGATAATCTTTAAACAAAAGGAATTTCATTTCTTTATCAGGAGACGCAAGGCAAGTTTATTTGTATACCACATTTCATGTACAATTCAAAATGATTTAAGAACTTAATTTTAAAAAATTAGGTTAAAAATATCTGTGTGCACGAGGGACACGGTCAAATGCCTTCTCCAGATCCACAATGCACATCTAGATTGGTTGGGCAAATTCCCACGAACCCTCAAGCACCCTGCGGAGGGTGTAGAGCTGGTCCAGTGTTCCGCGACCGTGACGAAAACTGCATTGTTCCTCCTGAATCCGAGGTTCGACTATCGGCCGTAATCTCCTCTCCAGTACCCTGGCGTAGACTTTCCCGGGGAGGCTGAGAAGTGTGATCCCCCTATAGTTGGAACAGACTCTCCGGTCCCCCTTTTTAAACAGAGGGACCACCACCCCGGTTTGCCACTCCAGCGGTACTGTCCCCTTCCTCCATGCGATGTCGCAGAGGCGTGTCAACCAAGACAGCCCTACGACATCCAGAGACTTGAGGTACTCAGGGTGAATCTCATCCACCCCCGGTGCCACTGAGGAGCTTACGAACTACCTCAGTGACCTCGGCTTGGGTGATGGATGAGCACGCCTCCGAGCCCCAACCCTCTGCTTCCTCAGTGGAAGGCATGTCAGTCGGGTTGAGGAGATCCTCAAAGTATTCCTTCCACCGTCCGACGATGTCCCCAGTCGAGGTCAACAGCTCCCCACCCGCACCGTAAACGGTGCCGGCAGAGTACTGCGTCCCCCTTCTGAGGCGCCGAACGGTCCTCCAGAATTTCCTCGAGGCCGACCGAAAGTCTTCCTCCATGGCCTCCCCGAACTCCTCCCAGACCCGAGTTTTTGCCTCCAAGACTGCCCGAGCCGCGGCTCGCTTGGCCTGCCGGTACCTATCTACTGCGTCAGGAGTCCCACCGGCCAACATAGCCCGGTAGGACTCCTTCTGCATCTACATTGGTGGTGGTAAATCTCTTCAAAACTCTGTTTTTTTGGTGCTTCTCCTCTTCTTCCTCACTACTGGTCTGTTCCAGTCCTTGTTCTGGAGCTAGTGATGGTTGGTCAGTGGTCCAGCTCTGCGAGACGGATGAAAATGCAGGATGATCAGAGTTAATTCAACCATAGTTTTAATTCCAGGCAATGTGTAAATGCTGAAAACCCACATCTTGCTCCTCTCTCATGCCAAGAGATATGCTGGTAAGCCGTAGTCAATAAACCTTTTCCCCTTTCTTTAGTTGGGCTCCCTTTTTTTGTGTTATTTCACCAACCCATGTGCCTATTTTAAATGATGAAATATTGTGTGTATTATTGAACTTCTTCTCCTATCTCCCTCCCTGAGTGAACAAACCTTAGTGTCCTTTTGGAGAGGTGATAATAAACTTTTAAAACGGATCCCATACTGGCACTGAGCAAGCTGCATGCACTTATGGCAAGATGATCGCATGATGGTGTCTTTAGTATAGTGTACAGTATCTCTGCCTGTCACGCAGAAGACCGGGGTTTGATTCCCAGACGGGGAGAAAGCCTGTTTTGGATATGCATGACTGATACATATGAACAATGGTCAATAAGATAAAAATCACTCTTCTACACACCATAGGCAGTTGTGCTTTTCCTGCTAAAAAAAGCTGTCATTGAGGAAGTTCTTCTAATACAAAACCGTGCTGTAAATCTTCCAGTGGATGATATGCTCTGTTCACTGAGAGGTCCTGATCCAGAAGTTCAGCCAGACAAGGGACCTTTTTCATGTGAGACAAACACGATAGCCACTAAACTACAGAAACTGTGCAACAGGTTATTGATCATCATTCAGTTTCTATTTCTATTCCCCCTTAAAGCAGCACAAAGTAACTTTCAGCTTTTCTGAGTTTGGCGGCATCTTTTGGACAAAAGCGGTATTGTTTTACCAGAAAGAACACTACGTTTCCCATGAGCACCAGCGCGTACTGCCAGAAAACTCCTGTCCCGTCGCTGCATGTGTTTTGATGAGAGGAGACGAGACACTTTTCTGTTTCACCAAGTGAACAGACAGAACGCAAAAAAAAAGAAGCTGGAAAGGAACTGGAATTTACCGGGATACCTTAAACAAGGAAGCCAGGGAGCGGTATATGGAGAAAATAATGATTATTAATTATTATTAATTATAATAATAATTAATCCCTACTGAAGAGCCATGTGTTTCAATAAATTTGTATAATGGTACAACATACAGTACATGTTTTGTATCCCTCTTACTTCTCTTTTTTTTGACTGCTATATTATGGTGAAGAGGCTCCGAGGCGTGAGCAATATTTTTGTTTTCCTCGTGAGATTATTTTTTTCCTCTGCAGCTACAAATAAGAGTTAATATTTTTTCCTCAACAAACTAGTTTTATCTGAAGATTGGGGTTAATTGCACCGCAGAGAGCTGGCCAGCAACTGCGTTTAGCTGGCGAAGTGGGGAATAAATGTTTTGATCCGACCCGTCTGTGTGAGTGTTTGTGGTTTAAGGCTGTTTATGGTTCTGCGTTAAATCGACGCAGCCTACGGCGTAGGGTACGCGGCGACACGCACCGTATGTTGCGTGTCGCCACGTACCCTACGCCGTAGGTCTGCGTCGATTTAACGCAGAACCATAAATCATGCTTTACTGTGTGTTTGGTCGTTACAACCGCGATCCAAAGCGAGCCGACGACTCTTTCACTCTTTTACTTTGTTATATCAGATACTTGGCCTGCGTGGTTCTGCCTCCGAGCAGGAAACCGTTGAAAAGTTAAACCATTAGGATCTTTTCCCCACGTCTGTTGTGTGGAGCTGCTGCAGCAGCAACGGGTTACCAGCTTCTGTGGAGCTCTGCGCTCCACGCCCCGCCCATTTTCATCTCGACTGCGAATCGGGAAGGAGGGGGAAGTGACGTATGCCGTAAAGCAGTCAAAGTCGTAACGATTTGTAGTTTTTTAGTGTGGCAGGGTTCCTACCATGCTCCTCAAAGTTACATAGTGCCAGTGAAGGCGATACAGACTCCCTCAGATCATGAAAGAGGTGTCATTAAACCTGTTGGAAGTTGATGTTCCATCACAATGACTCTGGAAATATGATATTAAGGTGGAAAAGTTACGTAGTGTCGCTTTAATGTTATAAAAAAACATCTAAACAGGTATGATGTGACCGTGATTTTTTGTTTGCCGGATATATGTTTTGTGGCTCGTTGGTCTAGTAGTATGATTCTCGCTTTGGGTGCAAGAGGTCCCGGGTTCAATTCCCGGACGAGCCCCAGAGATTTTTGCAATTTGTGGTTTTTCTCCTCCAAGTAGCAAAGTTTCAAGACTGTAGTACAATGCTTTACCTGAAGACCAACATTGGCATCATGTGTGAATGCTGAAAACCTACATCTGGCTTCTCTTTCATGCCAAGAGGTCAGCCGGTAAGGCGTAGTCCATAAACCCTTTCCCCTTTCTTTAATTGGGCTCCTTTTTTGTTTTATTGCCCCAACCAATGTGCCTTTTTTAAACAATAAAATATTGTTTGTATTATTGAACTCTGTCCCCTATCTCGCGTTCCTAATTTTTCCTTTCATCCTGAATCCTGATTTTAAATGATGAAATATTGTGTGTATTATTGAACTCCGTACCCTCCGTGAGGGTAGCTAAACCAAAGTGACCTGTAAAGAATGAATGTGAGTTAGGAGACCAGGGGCCTTATGTACTAAGAGTGCGGCGCACAAAAAACGTGCGTACGCCACTTTCAACGCTCACGGCCGGATGTACAAAGAATGACGTGAACGTAGAAAGCTGCGGTCCGTCACTCACACATTAAGGCTTTTGTACGCACTTTTCTGAGGTTTTGTCCGTTGGCGACACTCACTGGTGATGCAGTGAAGTGCAGAATATGAGGAAACTTAACGTCAACAATAAATTCACGACCACGTGAAGGACATGACAATCCCGACATCACCAGATAAATTACACAAGAGTGGAGCTGCAACAATCTCACAATCAACCACATGATCTGAACAAACAACTAAAGGAGCTCAACGATGGAACCTGCAAATCCTGATGGAGCTTTGGCTCCATTAGAGGAACCTGCTGATGCAGGATCAGGAGCGAGTCCTCAGGCACCAGACTGATCTGCTGGTCCAGGACTAAGACTGGACCATCAGCTGGTTCAGGTACCAAGAGGATCCTCCTGGATCTCTGCCCTGAACTGGACCAGCTGCTCCGGTTCAGACCAACATGATGCTTCAGCTGGAGCTGCAGGTCGGACATCTGTCTGTCACCATGACGACCGTATGGGAGGACTACTGGAGATAAAAGCCAGACCCTAAACATCCCATAACTGTGTCTGGACAGAAATACATTAGAATTAATTTTGAAGCAAAAACCGGTGTTGTGCGAAAAAGTGATTGCCTGTCAGAATCTGATTTCTTCTGATTTGTGGCCGCGGGAGCGCGCACAGCAGCCCGTTGAGCGAGAGCGCTAAACCGTCAGATTTCTTATTATGAAGCTCAAGAATGAGATCAAGTCATATTTAGGCAGAAACAACCTTTCATTAACTGTATTTGGCCTTCAATCACTTTTTGGCACGACACCTGTCTCTCCTCCTGCGGATGAAACACTCCGAGTTACAGCAATTTTGCTCTTTATTTCTCACGTTTGCACCTCGATAATCCCGTCGGCACAAATTGTCTTTATTTCTGCAGCAGAGGAAGCAGATCGTAATGCTTCATGTTTTAAATATAAATGTATTTTGTTCACATTGTTATACTTATGAGAGTGGTGATCGCGGACATCCATAAAAGACTCAATAAACGTGTACATTGGTCTTAATGCGTCAGCATGACAATAAGCGGAACGAGGAGCCGTTTTTCATCCACCAAAAATTCTGGTGTCGGCTCTTAAAATACAAACAAGAAAAGCAGAGTGTAATGATGCACTAACGCTGCCCATAAACATTAACAAACCCGTACGATCATAATAAAACCACAACTCTTCACGGAACGCAATGCAAAGCAAAGAACACCATAATGTAGGTGTCAAACTGAATCCCAGAAGGGCCGGTGTCCTGCATGTTTTAGATGTTTCACTGCTTTAACACACCTGATTCTAATTAATCATCATCACCAACTTGTCATCAAAGTCTGGATAGTTCTGTTGATGACACAGTCACTTGTATCATGGTGCAATGAAGCAGGGAAACATCTAAAACCTGCAGGGACACCGGCCCTCGAGGACCGGAGTCCGACACCCCTAAATGCCCCAAAATGAATTATTTATTCCAGTTCAGAGCATTTTCTTGTTAGGATGAGCGGTTTTTAATGGATAATTATCTTCATATCATATTCAAACATATATTTGAGGGAGGAGACAAGGCGGAGTGTTGTGCTCCCGCATGTGCGCTCAAATCCACGCTGATTGGGATGTACAGAGAAACCTGCGTGGATTTGGGCGAACGCACAGCTTTGTACATATGAATTTTTGCGGTCTTGTTAATTCCACGCACGGATTCACGTTGAAATCCACGCACTCTTAGTACATGAGGCCCCAGATCTAACTATCTGAAGGCTCTATAACCACAGAGGGACTTGAACCCTCAATCTTCTGATCCGAAGTCAGACGCCTTGTCCATTAGGCCATGTGGTCCACGAGTTGCTCCTCTGAGGTGACCGAGAGGTTAAGGTGAAGTATGAATCTTCCACCGAAAGCCAACGTTATCCACAACGTTGCAAATGTTTCCAAATGTAGTGGGTGTTTTGAACACACCCAGGACGCTCAGTCAGGCTCCCTTCAGCTCCTCCCTCTGCTGCCCAGGTGCAGCATATCAGCTTCATCTGGACCAGTTGAACAATTTGTAGGCAATGCACCCACACTCAATGTAAATAATCTTTAAACTTTATGGTGAATGAAAACTGCCTGATCAGCTCTGTTTTATAAAGCACATTTTTACATGAATAAAATAAGAATAACGAGAAAATAACACAACAAATGTTGAAGCACAACAGCCATGAAGACCATTTGTACAAGTGTTTGAACCAGCATTTGTATCTGTCTCATACCTGTTTAGATGATTTTGTATAAGATTAAGGAAGAAGAACAACAGCAGAGGGCGCTGTTGCTACATTTGGTAAAGTGCACAATTCAGAGTTGGTCCTGGCTACTTTTGCACCCTGGGCGAACTGTCCAACAATCAGATAAATCAATCACTGTGTGAGAGGAGATCTTAATTTCAATACAGCAAGATTTGCACTTTCATTCAATCATTACTGATTGAACCTCAGAAGTTGTTTTTTTTTAACTTACTATGCCTGTTGTTTTGATTGTCAAACAAACTTGACACCTTTGGACATTTTAATGCCTTTTATATATTTAATTTCGTTGATGAATTGTCTCTTTCTAGGTCATGGTCTCTGCAGGGTCTCATACAGTATGTAGAGTTATACAAGATACAATAATACAAGATACAAATACAAGAAGAGTTGGAGGAGTTTCCCACCTTTGTGGCACAGGGGAATAACAGCAAAGTATTGAAGTCATAACTGACTAAAAGGAGAGGAACCAGACATTACCCCGCTCTAAAGCAGTCCACATCTCTTAGAATAACTTTAAGAATTGAATGTTTTGAATTAAGTTTGGTTATGAAACATTCAATGTGATTTTCTTCAATAGCTTTGCTTTAGGTGCCGGTGGGGCACGGCCCCACCAGAGGGCGCTGCTGCGCAGGGGAAGTTTATGTGTCAGTTCATAATAAATTTGTCTCCAATGAAATGTCCGCAGTTTTCATTTGATGCAACTTAATTTCATCTGCTGACACTTTTTGTAGTGTAACTGTGTGTAAATAGTTGGCCCTGCCTGATCCAGCCCCTCCTTTGTTTCCGCTCGGTGGGGCACAGCGGAGCTGGCACCTCTGCCTGTAATGTTGTGAACTGGTGAACTGCTGCGCGCGCGTGCGCGTGTACAGCGCACACATTAGCTTCGACAGTGGGGCCGCGAGCTCAGGGCCCCAGAGCGCCTCTCATTGGCTGCTCTGAAAAGGTCTGCAAAGGTGGGCTCTGCACATGCCATGCTAGCTTGGCTAATGCCGTCTATGGTTAATACGTACTTTGATTGATAGGTGACGTTTCATTCTTTCAAAATGAATGAAGTTGACTATTTGGTGAGTGTGCGATTTAGCACTTTATCAATTGAGCAGAAGTTGGAAATAAAACGTTTGGGAAGTGGGAAGTTTGCACATATGAAGGACCGCAGAGCATCATTCCTCTTCAAGAAGTGATTGTCAACGGTGAGTCTAAGAGATTTTTATTGTGGAACTGACCATGTCCTTATATTCTTTGAAATATAGTGGACTTTGTGTAATGTGCAACTGGCGATACATGTGTGGGTAGGGTGTGGGGGGGACACAACCTCACGTGGGCTCCCCGACGCTGATGGAGCTGTTTACCTGTCTGTGGTGCTGAAATGGCTGGGGCCGGGTCCTCGGCGCTGGCTCGGGGGGGGAACCCGGGGGGTCCAGGACCATCACAGGAGCCGGAACAGACCGGGGCTGGTGCCGACGTCGTCTCCCCTGGGGCTGAACACACCTGGGCCCCCCTCGAGCCAGGCGTGTTCCCCTGAAGGGGGACTCCTCCTCCTCGATCCGGCGCATATTCTTCGCCGACTCCCGGCAGAAGAACTCAAGCAGAGTGATATACTCTCCCGCTGGGAGAGTATACGCCGTACACGCCATGCTCGTGCACGGTCGTGATTGTGCATTGTGTTTTTATTGTTGTCACGTTGCTGTTTCGATCTTGAGTATTTGATATGAGCTCTTGAACACTGCCCATTTGGTAGCGCTATTGATATGATAATATATGTCGTTAGATTGGCACTGTTTGTGTGATTTGTGGTCAAAGGGGCTGTGATCCCTTCTCTCACTTGATACTGATTGCATAAGATTTTCCAGCATGGCCCCACCAAAATTTACAGACCAAAATCGCCACTGTCTTATGAAGCTACATGTCATTTCTCCATTTCACCACCATGGTTGAACTATCAATGTCATCAAAACATGTTGTTGTTGTTTGTGCTTTGTAAATGATATCAAGTGCTTTATTATAAGACATGGGTTATGGTCCAGCAGCTTCCGCTGTGCCACTCTGCTGTACAACCAGGTTGTGACTCAGACACACAATCCCTGACTTTGGGGGAGGCTCTTTCCCTTTTGACCACTGGGACCAAATCTGTCAGACACACCACGTAAAGAAATACACATTTGCTCATGAAGAATTGCAGTGCCTCACCTTGTGGCACAAGTGAAGATAAAACTGACATAAAGCTGACAACAATATAATTGATATTATTGGTATAATTGATCACATACTGGCAGAATTGAAGCCTGAATTATAATTCTGGTTCCAGCAAAAATCAGACCAGCTTAAAGTCTTGAGTTATTCAAATCTAATGACAACATCAGATCTTTGCTGGAACACACAAGACCTGCTTTAACTGAACCCTTTTCAGGGCAGGTAACCATATATGGTAAGTATAAAAGTTACCATCCTTCATAGCTCTGTTACTTCACATAAAGCCAGGACAGTAGTGGAACAGGTTTGTGTACTAAATATATCACAGTGAGGTGAAATAAAGCTGCTCCAGAGGAAGAATGAACTTGTTGTGTCAACAGGGTTTTTATAACAAGTTGAAGACGTGTGTTGAGGGCCCTGTGGCTTAGTTGGTCAAAGCATCTGTCTTGTAAACAGGAGATCCTGGGTTCAAATCCCAGCAGAGCCTTTAAACCAGTGGTCGGCAACTGGCAGCCCACGGGCAAAAATTGGCCCGTCTCCAATAATATCTGGCCCGCCAGATGACATTGATAATCTGATAAACAATTTTTTTTTTTTTTTTATTATTATTATTTACTCTCACAAAAACAACAATTTCATAGAGAATTCAAAGCCTTTATTTAGAAAAGATAAAATAAAATAAAAGTAGAATCTTCATGATTCTGGACGCACACAATTCTGTATAGTTCCCTGTCACCTGTAGCATAGGGGGGCCTTAATTAGAGGTGCACACAAATATTCAGGAGTGACGTAGGCACAGACTCCCGGCAGAACTCCTGAAGCTGTTGAAATGGTAAGACGTATTTGTTGTGGTTTAAACTGTGAAAAATACAACTGATAACTTACCTTGAGTTTTGCTGTTGGTCTTTTAAATGGTAAAACGTCCATTATATATGTAAAAATACGTCGGAAAATCCCCCTCATTTGCATATCCTCTCACTCCTTCAGGAGACACAGAGAGCTGCTCCGTGTGCACGTACTGACTGTCCGTGCTACTGTTCATAGGTGCGTCATGGGTTTTTCATGTGTTTAATGTCGTTCTGTGTATTTTAAAGAAGGACTGCATTTGTTAGTAGCTTGGCAGAAAATAATATTATTATCACCAAGTTAGTAATAAGCGGTTTCATAACGCAGCCACAGAGTAGCGCTAAAGCAGTAATAACACACTAATAACAGTCTGTAGCAAATTCAAGTTACTTTATTTAAACTAATGACTTTCTTAAACTACTTTTTTGTACAAGATATAATAGTATAATAATACTAGTAGCCTATAGATAAGGGGAAAAAAGTTTTGTTTAGTAGAAAAAAAAACATGTTTCGCCTGATTTATGTGATGTTCTGGCCCACCATTCAGTTGCTCCGAAAAAATTCGGCCCGAGGCCAAACTTACTTGCCGACCCCTGCTTTAAACTAAGAATTAAGTATACCACTCCTGTAATGATAAAAAACAGACTTTGTGGAAAAGATTATTCAGTGTCTGGTCGTCTGCAAGGTTGGTTAAAGGCTTCACCTTCTCTTCTGTTTGGTACGCTAACGCTTAGTACACTTAACAACGGCAAGCACATTAACTAAAATGGTAGTATTAACTCTGATTTCGGATCAGAAGATTGAGGGTTCAAGTCCCTCTGTGGTTACAGCGCCTTCAGATAGTTAAATTTGGTATCCTAACTCACATTTACTCTTTAGAGGAAAATTTGGTTCAGCTACCTACTTATTACAAAAATAAGGAGAGATTAGAAGTTCTCCAATAGAATGACAAAACAGAGAGCATACACGTTCACTAAGACCATGAGTACTTTTGACAAAGTACTCATGGCTATAATTAAGCAAGCTTGTGAGAAATACTAGCAGAACCAGCAGTGAGTCATTCCTAAAGTCGTTAAGGGTTTAGGGCTGTCCCATTCCTAAAATCGTTAAGTGCGCGAGGGCTCCCAGCAGACATTTTGAGCCCTTACTGCTCCCTTACCGTAAGTCAGCATCTCCGCAGACTTTTGGAAAGGGAATTACCCACAGTTCATTGCGTTAAAGAGTAGAAAAATCATGGACCACATGGCCTAACGGACAAGGCGTCTGACTTCGAATCAGAAGATTGAGATTGAGATTCCCTCTGTGGTTATAGAGCCTTCAGCTAGTTACATCTGGTGTCCTAACTCACATTCACCCATTAGAGGACACTTTGGTTTAGCTACCTTCGCTGGTCATTGAGTTCTCTTTTGAACTCTCAAATTTTGTTGACTAACGTTTCTGATTCAATCAAACAAACACATTTATTTCAGTTTTAAAGAAAGGATAACTGCTGTACTTCCACTTTATGGACACGTTTGTTAAATGTGTGAGTTTAGTCAGAGAAGGTACTTGATGGTACATGTCCTTTCACGATAAACAGTGTTGGGCCACAGTCCTATGTGAACATGGGAAGCTTTAATTTCAACTTTAAGGCCTCACTCTGAGACCAGCCTAGATTTCTACAGCTGGCCCATGATTTTGGAACAAAGTAAATTAAGGAATGACTCCAAAGCTCAGCAGGCTTTGCAGTTTATTGTCCGTAGAGGTGTCAAAAGGGGCAGGATGGAGGTGACGCGTGGACAGTAAGGACAGTGAATTGGCCCTGCTGATGCGAGGGGCGTCCCCGCTGGTGGTTAAATAACAGCGGGGGTTTGATTCCCCGACGGGGAGTGAACCTGTTTTGGATATGCATGACTGATACATATGAACAATGGTCAATAAGATAAAAATCACTCTTTCACACACCATAGTTGTGGTTTTCTGGCTGAAAAAGCCAAAAGTCATTGATGAAGTTCTTCTAATACAAAACCGTGCTGTAAATCTTCCAGTGGATGATATGCTCTGTTCACTGAGAGGTCCTGATCCAGAAGTTCAGCCAGACAAGGACCTTTTTCATGTGAGACAAACACGATAGCCACTAAACTACAGAAACTGTGCAGCAGGTTATTGATCATCATTCAATACTTCCTCGTTTATTTTCTATTCTCCCTTAATCGTATACAAAACCATCTACACAGGTATGAAACATATAAAAATGCCGGTTCAAACACTTGTACAAATGGTCTTCATGGCTGCTTTGCTTCAACATTTTTTTTATTTTAATGATTTCTGTTATTTACGTCCAGAACCATCATCCTTGGTGATGTCATTAATGACAGCAGCTGCTTCTGAGAGGAAAGTTGTGAGGTGGCATATCAAGCATGTGAGGTGGCATATATCGAGAAATCAGATTTAATTTCTAGATAACTGTAGAAAGGGCAATTCATGGATTCATTCAACTATACCTTATTCAACTCATCCTCTTTCAACTACTTATTTAACTAGCCATTATTCCACTAGTCCTCATTAAACTAGTCATCGATGATGTAGTTCAACTAGACATCAATGTCTGCTGTCTACACCTGTTTATATAGTGGTCTCTGTAGTCCAACAACTAACCAGGAATGAGTCATATTTACATCGAACTGTTAGTTGTCCTGTTAACGGTTCATTAATACTAATATATCTGCACTTGTTTTACCTTTGACAACATTTTCTCTGTTCTTCATCCTTTCTTTTCTATCTCACTCCTCTTCTTTCTCTAGCCACCTGGTTTTCAGCAGGTCTTTTCTCTGAAAAGGGGTTTGTTCCTTGCCAGTGTTTATTTGACAATTGTTTGGGGGTCATGTGATTGGTCTCTGGAAAGCACTTAGCTTGTATTGTATTGACTCTATACTATATGAAAAAGTGTAGCTTACAGGTAATGATACTGAGCATCTTAGGTTATTTCAAGCAAGTACAGCATCATGCCAGGCTGGGATAAAAACACCTCATAGTAACTCTAAGGAACACCTCAAAGCGCAGACGAAACAAGCACGACGAGGATGGGATTCGAACCCATGCGTGCAGAGCACAATGGATTAGCAGTCCATCGCCTTAACCACTCGGCCACCTCGTCTGTTGTGGTGCATAAGGTAGACAATAATTCATGTAAAATGTTTCCTTTTCCCAGTTTCGCGCCTTGGTAGAAGAATACACAAGTCATGGAGCCGTCAGCATGCATCCTCCTTCGATAGCTCAGTTGGTAGAGCGGAGGATTGTAGAACCAGTAAAACAGGTATCCTTAGGTCGCTGGTTCAACTCCGGCTCGAAGGACTGCAATTATTTTTCATCTTCCCAGAGCGGGACTCTATTTCATCACTGTACTCGGCTATGGCTTTGGCCACTGCCATCTACTTTGGTTGGGACATCTGAGTTGTTACACCACGTGTGTTTCCACATGTTACAATCAAAAAGGGCTAGTGGCGCAATGGATAACGCGTCTGAGTACGGATCAGAAGATTCTAGGTTCAACTCCTGGCTAGCTCAAAAAATCCTAATCTTTAATACTCTCCCAGTCACAACCTTGGTAGTGTACACGTTTCTTCTTCTATTTATTTATTTTTCTTGCTTTTTTCATTTGTCTCTGTGTATTCCCGGAAATGTACACTTCAAAGGTGCCGCAGGATAGGCCGTCTTCCATAATGTTTCCAAAGCTGCCCCGGCTCATGCATTATGTTTGTCTTTCATGGGACCTCTTTTATTCATTCTCTTCCTTCCTCATATCTCCTTCGAAGCAAATGCCCTTACCTGACAACAGGGGCTGGTGGAAGCCAGCAGCCAGGCTAGCCGATGCAGGGTGGTGGAAGCCAGCAGCCAGGCTAGCCGATGCAGGGGTGGATGAGACCGGCAGCCAGGTGGAAACTAGCCGATGCAGGGCTGGAGGAAGCCAGCAGCCAGGTGGAAACTAGCCGATGCAGGGCTGGAGCAGGCCAGCAGCCAGGCTAGCCGATGCAGGGCTAGAGGGGGAAGATAGCCTGATGGATGCCAGCTACTATAGAGCTAGAGAGTTCAAGAGAGGAGGCAGGCTCCAAACAGTCCAGCATCAAACTAGGCCTCAAACAATTCTGAGGCAGACTGATACTAAAATGTCACAAAATAAATGTCACAGAGATCTCAGAGTGAGAAAATCTTGAAGATCTTGCAAAACATCCAAAATTCAGACCCAGTATGAATAAAATATCTCACATGAAGTGACTTATAACATTACAATTCCACAGACCTGACAAAGGGTTGACATAGCTGCCATCTTGGATTTGATTAAATACCCCCCCACCAGTAAATACCCCCCCTCACACACACACACACACACACACACACACACGCACACACACACACACACACACACACACACACACACACACACACACACACACACACACACAGTAAATAACCCAGAGTAAATGCTATAACTTTTGAATGGTTTGACATAGACATTTTTACTGCCGGTTCCACGACTCATCATCATCATCATCATCATCATCATCATCATCATCATCACCATCACCAGCACCATCCCCCCCTCCCCCCCTGCTGCTCCACCTCCACCACCCCCCTCACTGCCCGCCTTTTCACACCTCGCCACAGCCAACCCCTACCCCCCCCCCCCCTCCTCTGTCTACCTCCCTCCCCCCACCTAACACCCTGCCTGCACTCAGGATCTGTGAGGAGGACGTACGTCGGCTGTTCAAGCGGCAGAAGATCAGGAAGGCTCCAGGCCCGGACGGCGTGTCCCCCTCCTGCCTGAGAGTCTGCGCCGAGCAGCTGGCTCCCACCTTCACACGGATCTTCAACCGGTCCCTGGAGCTGTGTGAGGTGCCCTCATGCCTCAAACGCTCCACCATCATCCCAGTCCCCAAGAAACCCACCATCACAGGTCTAAATGACTACAGACCCGTCGCCCTGACGTCTGTGGTCATGAAGACCTTTGAGCGGCTGGTGTTGAGCCACCTGAAGGACATCACAGGCTCCCTGCTCGACCCCCTGCAGTTTGCCTACCGGGCAAACAGGACGGTGGATGACGCAGTCAACATCGGACTGCACCACATCCTGCGTCATCTCGACACCCCAGGGACTTATGCGAGGATCCTTTTTGTGGACTTCAGCTCGGCGTTCAACACGATCGCTCCCGCAATCCTCCACCAGAAGCTCACCCAGCTCACCGTGCCTGCCCCCACCTGTCAGTGGATCACCAGCTTCCTGAGTGACAGGAGGCAGCAGGTGAGGCTGGGGAGCATCACATCCAGCACCCGCACCATCAGCACTGGCGCCCCCCAGGGGTGCGTCCTCTCGCCACTGCTCTTCTCCCTCTACACTAACGACTGCACCTCAGGGGACTCGTCTGTGAAGCTCCTGAAGTACGCGGACGACACCACCGTCATCGGCCTGATCCAGGAAGGTGACGAGTCCGCGTACAGATGGGAGGTGGAACAGCTGGTCCACTGGTGCAGTAAGAACCACCTGGAGCTGAACCCGCTCAAGACTGTGGAGATGACAGTGGAATTCAGGAAAAACCCGCCGCCACCCCTCCCCATCCTCAACAGCACCGTCTCCACAACAGACTCCTTCAGGTTCCTGGGGTCCACCATCTCCCGGGACCTGAAGTGGTACACCCACATCAACTCCGTCAGGAAGAAGGCTCAGCAGAGGTTGTACTTCCTGCGGCAGCTCAGGAAGTTTAACCTGCCACAGCAGCTGCTGATCACATTCTACACTGCCATCATCCAGTCTGTTCTCTGCTCTTCCATCACTGTCTGGTTTGATCGGCCACCAAACTGGACAGGCACAGACTGCAGTGGACAATCAGGACTGCAGAGAGGATAGTTGGGACTAACCTTCCATTTATCGATGACCTGTGCCGGTCCAGGACCAGGAAACGGGCAGGTCGAATCTCTGCAGACCCCTCACACCCGGGACCAGGAACAGGACCAGACCCCTCACACCCAGGACCAGGTCCATGACCAGGACCAGACCCCTCACACCCAGGACCAGGTCCAGGACCAGGACCAGACCCCTCACACCCGGGACACAGTCTGTTCCAACTCCTCCTCTGGACGGCGCTACAGAGCTCTGTGCGCCAGAACCTCTAGACACAGGGACAGTTTCTTCCCACAAGCAGTTGCTCTGATGAACTCCCACAAATAATAGAGTCTCAGAGTAACCAATCACCTGCAAAAATCATCTAGCACCTTCCTTGACAACCATGTCTGCCTCACTCAGCTGCACCCCTCAATGTGTATTTCTTTGTATAATTTGTATAATTTTTTGTATAATTGCTGTTTATTTGTTTATTTTTATTCAGAACTGTCCCTTTTTCTTTTCTTTTCTGTCTCTACCTCAAACTGCTGCACCTTAAATGTTTATACTGTTTATATAAGAGGGCGGGAGGCAATGCACCGCCAGCGAGGTCCACCCCCCCCGGCGGCAGCCGAGGAGACATGGGGCCCCCACGACTACGGGAAGAAGCAGCCAGGGATCCGGTGGCGGTGGACAGCTGCCCAGGCAATCCGGACACGTGACCAGGAGGCCCTCACCCTCCAGGCCAACGACCCCCACCCGGCAGGGGGCCAGCCTGCCCGGAGAGACAGAGCCGCCCCCGGCCGCCGACGCGGGCAGGTGCACCCACCCCATGAAAGTGGCCCTCCAAGACCAGAGGGGCGCCCCGCCGCGGAGGCAGCGGGGGGGACCGGAGACGGGCCCGGAGAGAGGGAACCCCCCAACAGGGCGACACCCGCGCGGGCCCGACAACGGAGGGCCCCAGACCCAGGCATCCCATTCATTCATCCATTCACCTATCTGATATCTATAATAATAATAATAATAATAATATAATATAATATGATATAATAATAATAATAGGCCCAAATCCTCCATGGCAGGATCCTTCCATACAGCACCGTTTCCCTCCCCGGGGGGTCCAGCACCATTCCCCTCCCCGGGGGGTCCAGCACCGTTTCCCTCACCGGGGGTCCAGCACTGTTTCCCTCCCCGGGGGATCCAGCACCGTTTCCCCCTCCCCGGGGGGTCCAGCACCGTTTCCTCCTCCCCGGGGGGTCCAGCACTGTTTCCCTGCCTGGGGGGTCCAGCACCGTTTCCCTCCCCGGGGGTGTCCAGCCCCGCCAGAAGGCCCCCCAGGCTGCGCGGCAAGCCCCGCCAGGCCCGGGCATCGCGACCCGTGTCCCAGGCCGGCGAGGGAATGCGGGTGATGTGGGCCCCCCCCCCGCCCCTGGTGTTGAGTGCATGTGGCTAATGCAATAAAAACAGGAATGACCTGCCCCTCCAGAACGCTAAGTATCCTTGTTAAATGTCTTTATTAAATGTTGAGTGTGCGGTGTCTACGGTGTTATTAAAACCGTGGGTCGGGGAGTGCCGGGCCACGCGGGACAGTGTCCCCCACGCCCCGGACTCCCCGCCCCCTATAGCCTACGTGCGTTTGAATCGTGTAGGGGGGGAAGGAGGGGGAGCAGTGGCCGAAGCCAGGAGGCAGGACCAGCAGAGACGGCCCTGGTAAGACGTCCACGTTCCCCCACCGGCCATCCAGATCGACGGGGGCCGGCCCTCCAAGCCGGGCCAGGGCCCCACCGTACCTCCACGGGCGTCCCCGGCGCCGTCGGAGCCCCCAGGCAGAGGGGGAAACGGTCCAACATCCTTCCATTCATACTGACAACATAAGACATAGACACCTGAGAATGGCTCCACCCTGCTGCCGCGCCCGCCCGCTAACCTGTAAAGTTTCAATAGCAACTTTAGGGTGCTTAGGTTCAATAATTCTATTATCAAAGATGTGTATTTGAACACGTCTCCGACCGATTAAATGCATCTTAACGCACCGATGGACCAGACAACACACAAAGCAGATGTGATTCATGACTTTAATCAACTGGAAAAGTGAGTTAAAAGTGTAAAGTGCAGTTAGGTTCCTAAATCAACATACATAAATTAATAACTTAGGAAAGACACAGAGACTGTTAGAAATGATTGTTCAGGCCTTCTGAGCAAAAGGGAAGCAAAGTCGGAGCTTGCAGAGCATGGCCCTCTCGGATGCTCTCGACAAATGCTTGCTGGGTCCTTCTTTGCAGGAGGTATTTATTGAAAAACTGACAGGAACATGACCATTTTAAGACAACCAATGGTGGACAGTGGATGGACAATGGGAGGATACAAACAGATAAACAGGACATTTCAGTTGAAGAGCAACTAATCTATGTTATGCAGCGCAAACAGACATCCTTTCTGTTGAGGGTTTTCCAACAGAATTGTCCAACTGACCATGAGACAGTTGTGGACCAGCCCAAACCCCTGAGTAGTTTAGGGAGTGGCTATTGTAACTGGTAACATGTGATAAGCATGTCTAAAACACAGTCAGCTCTCTGACTTGACTTGATTCTGATTCTAATGGTTTCATAAGCACAAAACTAATTCAAAAATGTTGATTAACCTCACAAGTGCAATATAAGTTTTTACAAAAACATTTCATTAAATGTGTCAACTGACAATAAAGGAGTCTGATAAACTCTTTAAAACAACAAGGACTCACATATAAATCCATCACAACAAGGAGACGGGCTAAAGTTAAAATTGATCGAATACACGTAAAAAACAGCCCTCTAGTTAAACCTGTGACGTCACCGCAGGTTCGTCCAGTTGTGACACCGTCGGTGGTTCTGAAGTCCCCAGATAAAAATATGTAATACAAAAGAATCTGACCCGTAACCAGTAAAAAACAGATTTTGAAATAATTAAAACAGAACCAGAACCTGAACTTTCCTCATAAACCAGTAAAACCAGACCACAGTAAAGATAATAGATTATTGATCAACCATCATGATCAGAACCTTCTCCATCAGAGGAGCCGGCCCCGGCTCTCTGCTGGTTCTGCCGGGCCATCTCTCTTTGCTGGTTCTGCCGGGCCGCCTCTCTCTGCTGGTTCTGCCGGGCCGTCTCTCTCTGCTGGTTCTGCCGGGCCGTCTCTCTCTGCTGGTTCTGCCGGGCCGTCTCTCTCTGCTGGTTCTGCCGGGCCGCCGCTCTTTGCTGGCTCTCCCGGGCCCGCTGGAGCTGTGCTAGTGTGTAATTGGACCGCAGACAGCATCCTGTGGTACTGATCCACGCTGGTTCTCTTCAGGAAGTCCCTCAGCCTCCCTCCACTCCTCATCCTGTCCACCAGCTGGTGGACCGTCGTCCCCTGATACAACCTAGACAACAACAACAACAACAACAACGTCTCATCTTCAGGCCGCCTGTCCGTCTGATGTGACGATGCAGAACCGTCACGTCAGACGGACCACGATGTTTTACAATAGAAAACAAAATAAGTTAAGAGACACTGAACCATTTCATGACAAATATTAGCTCATATTGAATTTTATGGCAGCAAATTATAAAAAAAACAACGTTTGGACATGAGCAACAGACGACCCTGAAGAGACACGACTACTCGTCAGAAATACGACTGGAACTGGTGAAAGTCTCACCGTGCGATCTCCGGCTCCGGCAGAGGGAAGCCCAGCAGCTGGTTGAGGTGGACGCTGTCCTTCAGGCAGGCCTGCCATTGGTTGAAGGCGTAGACCACGCCCATGTCCGGCTTCTTTCCACCACAACGATTTCCCATCTGAGACGCTGCAGAACAGAGACACCCGTCGTCACTGATGCATCAACCCAGAAACACGGAGGTCCGCCGGGGCATGTTTACGGGTCAGGGTCGGTGTCCGCAGGGGCACGAGCTAATACCGATCCAAATTCATGTAATGAACCCCACCTTACAAACGCTTACGCTACTTTTGTCATGGGTGGTGGCATTCTCCGCCAGGCAATCAACTTGTTGTATTGTGTGACGCCAGTAGCTCGGCCCTTACCATGCCATTTTTCTATGGACCTACCAACAAGGGGGGGCTGGTTCTGGTTGCAGCTCCACTAGTCCTGGTTTCAGGTCCTCTAGTCCTGGCCAGCCGAGAGACATAGTCTCTCCAGCATGTCCTGGGTCTTCCCCGGGGTCTCCTCCCGGAGGGACATGCCTGCTCCCTAGGGAGGATCCATCCGATACAGATGTCCACCAAAGATGACCCCCTCGTTCATAAACACTTGGTGATTAGATTAGATATATTTACATAAAACATTCTCGGTACATATTAATGTATTAATAATTTTTGCTCTGCTAGTCTCGGTAAGTTATAGGCTCACACTGGTGATTGCCTTTCTCTCTCTTTTTTTTCTTTTCTTTATTTTTTTTCTATTATGTTTAGGATTATCTCCCCACCCCGCCCCCCCCCCCCCCCCCCCCACCTCTCCCCACTCCCTTTCCCCTTTTTTTTCTTTTTTCCCTCTATGTCCCACCCTGCTGCACTTTCTGTTTCGGTTTGGTAAACTGGTAAAAAATACACATATCACACATTTAGAATAACATGGCACACACACATACAACAGCTTCTCATGCAACATTACCACTTACATATAATGTTACTTCAATGATTGGATTATGGATAAATTAAAGTTTGTCACCTGGAATGTAAACGGAGCCGGGAACAGTTTAAAGAGATTAAAACTTCTTAACCAGATACAAACTCTGCAGGCAGACATTGTCCTACTGCAAGGAACACACTTAGTTAAAGCTTCAGCAGATACATTGGCCATGGCACAATTTCCACATGTTTTCTCAGCCTGTTACAACTCCAGACAAAGAGGGGTAGCAATTCTTATTCATAAAAGAATACATTTCACTGTAAAGGACACACACATTGACTCAGAGGGTAGATATTTAATTTTAATCTTGCAAATTCCAAGCTTGAATTTATGTAACTCTAATGTATATGGTCCAAATGTTGATGACTCCTCGTTTTTTCACTCTTTTTTCACTTCACTTTTTGCTCACCTAGACAACACAGTCATTATCGGAGGAGACTTCGACATGGTTCTGGACCCTGGAGTGGACAGGGTCCTGAACATTACTGAACCTGCAGGTTCAGAAATGCAGGCGGACACAGGAGTTGGCAGTCAGCAAGTATTGTTAAGCAATACATGAATGATCTGGGTCTTTGCGATACATGGCGCTCTTTACACCCAACTCTTAGGAACTACACTTTTTTCTCAGCTGTTCATCACTCATACTCTAGGTTAGATTATTTTTTAGTCAGTAGCTCTCTGATGAGAGATATCTCAGAATCACAAATCCACCCAATCATTATTAGCGATCACGCACCTGTTTCTTTCACTCTGGGGAAGAGGGGGAGCGTATCATCCTCCAAAATTTGGAGATTTAATACATCATTGCTCAAAGACCCCGACTTTACTAATTTTTTTAAGAAAGAATGGGATATATTTTTACAAAATAACGACCAGCCGGAAATATCAGCGAGCATCCTATGGGAAGCAGGAAAAGCAGTAATGCAAGGCAAAATAATTTCCTTTTCCTCAAATAAGAAAAGAAAAGACAACTTAAAAACAAAATAATTAGAATGTGAAATAAAGTCGCTAGAGGAGGCCTTCCAGACCTCTGCAGATGAACGTATCCATAACAGAATAAGGAAAACTAAAATAGAATTAAATAAAATAATTGACGCAAAAACACAGTTTCTAGTACAAAGGCTTCGCCTGGAAAACTTTGCACATGCTAACAGATCGGGAAAATACTTAGCCAATCAATTAAAAAGAAACAAAGAAAAAACAACCATAACATCTATTAAGGACCAGTCAGGGGAAGTTACACATGATCCCTGTTTAATAAATTCAGTCTTTAGAGACTTTTACTATAAATTATACTCGTTACAAATTGAACCATTTGATCAATCCATTAATGAGTTTCTTGGAGAAATTAACCTGCCGAAGTTACATCAGGAACAAGTTACGAATTTAGACTCACCGCTCTCAATAGGAGAACTCCATGAAGCTCTTCAACATATGCCCAATAATAAAGCTCCGGGCCCAGATGGTTTCCCAGCTATAAGGAATTTTGGAGCATATTAGCACCAACATTTTATAAAATGATTCTAAATGTTAGGGAGAATAAAAGCTTACCCTTAAATATGAACTCTGCTAATATTAGTCTTTTATTAAAACCGGACAAAGATCCCTTGCTCCCATCGAGCTACCGCCCAATTTCATTGATAAATGTAGACCTTAAAATAATTAGCAAGGCCCTTACTGAACGTCTGAAAAGAGTCACCCCTTCTATTATACATCCGGATCAAACAGGCTTCATTAAAGGTAGACATTCTTCTACTAATATTCGCAGATTATTAAATATTATAGACTATTCCAGTATCAATAAACAGGAAACTACTATTATATCCTTAGACGCGGAAAAAGCATTCGATAAGGTAAATTGAAAGTTTTTATTGGCAACTTTGCATAAATTTGGATTTGGCGAATCTTTCATTGACTGGATAAAAATATTATACAGCTCTCCCAAGGCACGTGTAAGGACAAATGATCAAATCTCTACTAGTTTTACCTTGCAAAGAGGCACTAGACAGGGTTGCCCTCTCTCTCCCTCATTATTTGCAATATTTATTGAACCTTTAGCAGCAGCTATTAGACAAAATCAAAATATTAAAGGTATACAATTCAAAATATTAGAGCACAAAATAAGTCTTTATGCGGATGAAGTACTCCTCTTTCTCCAGAACCCACGATCTTCACTATCACAGACAATTGCACTTATAGAGGGATTTTCATCTCTGTCTGACTATTCTATTAATTGGTCTAAATCCACTGTTTTGTGTGTTAACTGCAATTTTAGGAATATAACCAATACTCAATTACAATTAGGGAACATTAGATATTTAGGCATAAACATCTCCCCTAGGCTGTCAGAGCCCCATTTCACTCATGGGTAGAATAGCCACCATTAAAATGATGGTTTTACCAAAAGTAAATTATTTTTTCTCAATGATACCATGCAAACCCCCTCTTTCTTGGTTTAAATCATTGGACTCATATGTATCAAAATTTCTGTGGAAAAATAAAACACCACGTATTAGTTTAAAGACATTGCAAAAATCCAAAGAATATGGAGGTTTAGAGCTACCTAATTTTCAGTATTACTTCATAGCCAATAAATTACAGTATATTGTAAAATGGTCAAAAGATCATCCTTTAGATAGTCAATGGCTGGACTCAGAGCAAGTGTTTTGCAACGAACTAGAAATCTCAGAGTTACCATTTATTAGTCAAAGTATCAAACATCATCAATGTTTCAAAAGCATTAATATTAGCACAACTTTATCAGCTTGGTGGGAATTTCTTAAAGTAGCTAAAATTCCACTTTTTCCATGTGACCGTACACCCATATGGAACAACCCAGACATCGTGAAAAATGATAAAAAGATGGTAAACTTTGTTCAATGGAGAGATCAAGGAATACGGTATTTACAGCACATAATTGTAGGAGGACAGTTTGTACCTTTCAATACACTTATTGTTCAATACGGAGTTAGCAGGAATACATTTTTAGAGTACCAACAACTTAAGGCCATAATAAATAAAACATATAAAATTAGCCAATTAGACTTACAACTTCCCGCTAAGATAATAGATTTATTGAATCTAAGCACTTTAAAGTTGTTATCAAAACTCTACAGGTTAGTGTCTAAACTGGACGATTCAGTCTCTCTCCCGATTTCCAAGTGGGAGGCGGATCTCTCTCTTAATACCGACGAGTTTTCTTGGTCACAAATATGCTTAAATACGTTTACTATGACTAAAAACCCAAACTTACAACTTATACAGTACAAAGTTCTTCATAGAATACACTTTACTGGACAAAGGATGTTCCAGATGGGCTTTGTCACATCTAATATCTGTTCACAGTGCACAGAGAACACCCCAGATAATTATATGCATGCTTTATGGTTCTGTACACCGGTACAGAGGTTCTGGAAGGAGATTTGTGAGGATTTATCCACATGGATCAACTACAGAATCCCAGTGTGCCCCACGGTATGTATATTAGGTCACCTGGGAGACATTCAAATGGAACCTAACTGGACACACCGGGTTCTCACTGCCTTATGTATCGCAAAGAAAACCATTCTAGTAAATTGGAAACAAAAATCCAGTTTATGTATCAACCATTTTAGGAATCTTTTATCAGATCATATTAGTAGTGAGATAATGTCTGCCTCCACTGAACAACATTCGGCTGAATTGCACTCTCTCTGGTCCCCGATTATTGGCTTCGTTACCTAGTGGGGGCGGGGGGGGTGGTGATCTCGTAGCCCTTGGGGTTGGGGGTCGGCTTGGGGGGTCTGGGGCGCGGGCCTCTGGTGGCCCCTGGGGGGCGGTGGGTGGGGCCGTGGGGCCCTGTCCCTGGCCGGTGGGGGCCTTGGGGGCCTATGGGGGGGGTTACCTCATGGCGGTGGTGGATGGGGGTGGCTCGGGCGGGGGGCTGTGGCTAGGGCGTCTCCCGGGGAGGGCTGGGCCGTGGACGTGGGGGTCCCACTCGGAGGGCCCGGCCCTGCCTGGGTGGGCTGTCTGCGCCCCACCCCCCGGGGGGGGGGGGGGAGGGGGGGGGGGTGGGGGCCGGGTCCGGGGATCGGGCCTCCCCTGACCAGGGGGTGCACGGGCGGGCGCGGCGGCAGGGTGGCACCATTCCCAGGTGTCTATGTCTTATTGTCTTATGTTGTCAGTATGAATGGGGGATGTTGGACCGTTTCCCCCTCCGTCTGGGGGCTCCGGCGGCGCCCGTGGAGGTACGGTGGGGCCCTGGCCCGGCTCGGAGGGCCGGCCCCCGTCTACTGGATGGCCGGTGGGGGAGTGCGGGTGTCTTACCAGGGCCGGCTTTGCTGGTCCTGCCTCCTGGCTTCGGCCTCCGCTCCCCCTCCTTCCCCCCCTACACGATTCATACGCACATAGGCGAAGAGGCGGGGGGGCCGGGTCGTGGGGGGCATTGTCCCGCGTCGCCCGGCACTCCCCGCCTCAAGGTTTTAACAGCAAAGTAGACACTGCACATTCAACACTTAATAAATACATTTGACAAGGACACGTAGTTCGGGGGTGGGGGGTCGGTGTCAAATCGATACTTGGCCCTCCCCCTCCCTGTTTTTATGGCATTAATCACATGCACTCAACACCAGGGGCGGGAGGGGGTCCCACATCACCCGCGTTCCCTCGCCGGCCTGGGATAGGTGGGTCGGGATACCCGGGCCTGGCGGGGCTCGCCGTGCAGCCTGGGGTGCCTTCTGGCGGTGCTGGACCCCCCCGGGGAGGGGGAAACGGTGCGTGATTGTTTGTCTGTGTCGGTGAGAATGCGGTGTGGAAGGGTCCTGCCATGGAGGATTTGAGCCTCCATTGGCAGGACAACAAAACTTAATAATTTATCAATATTATATTATACTAAGATGGTTATTATTATTATTATTATTATTATTATTATTATTATTATTATTATTATTATTATTATTATTATTATTATTATTATGTATAGTATATCTTATTATTAGTATAGGTATCGGATAGGTGAATGGATGAATGAATGGGATGCCTGGGTCTGGGGCCGGGGCCCTCCGTTGTCGGGCCTGCGCGGGTGTCGCCCTGTTTGGGGGTTCCCTCTCTCCGGGCCCGTCTCCGGTCCCCCCCCGCTGCCTCCGCGGCGGGGCGCCCCTCTGGTCTTGGAGGGCCACTTTCGTGGGGGCGGGTGCACCTGCCCGCGTCGGCTGCCGGGGCGTCTCTGTCTCTCCGGGCAGGCTGGCCCCCTGCCGGGTGGGGGTCGTTGGCCTGAAGGGTGAGGACTCGCAGGCGGTGGGTTGCCTCCCTCCTACTTCTCCCCTCTGTGGGGTTGCTGGTGGCCTGGGTTCCGGGTTCTTCCGTGTCGGCCTCTGGTCTCGCGGGTGGCGGGGTTGCTCCCCCCCCTCCCCCACTATAGATACACTTCAGGTGGAGCTTTGTTTGGTTTATTACACACTCACACACACACACACACACACACACACACACACACACACACACACACACACACACACACACACACACACACATAGCCACTCAGTCACATACATATACACAAACATACACGGCCACACACACACACAGCCACAAAGACATGTACACTCACACGTACGTACACACATATACACACACACACACACACACACACACACACGCATGATCATATACATACACGCATACACACACATAGACATACACACTGGCTTGTTCACCTGCATGCTTGCTCTGTAGTTTTTGGGGTTAGGTAGCGGTAGTTTAGCTCAGACTGCGATCAGATTTCAAGATTTGGGTCGATTGCTGTTCATGTTTTGGTCGGCTCCGTGCCGGTTTCGTGCTTTGTTTGTGGTTTTTTGTTGCAGATTTCCAGTGCTTGACGTGTGTCACCGTGTGTTCCTGCTTCCTGGATTGGCAGTGGATGTTGTCACCCCCCCCCCCCCCCCCAAAAAAAAATCCCTGGGTTTGTATGTGTATATTTATGTATGTGTACGCATATGTATGCGTATGTAAATATATTAAACATAGTAATAATGCACATATATATACCTTTGGTTTCTACCGTCATGGTATCAATCATTAATATGTGTGCAGACAAGGTAAAAAGAAAAAAAAAAAAAAAGGAACCAGAAGACTGGAAAGCAGACGGAAAATTACTGAGCTGCCTGCAAATTGTTGATTTGATTTGGCCTTGATGGAGCGGCTGGCAAGCCCCTTCGTCACAATCTCCCTGGAGGAATGTAAACATGACGCTCTGCACCCAACTCAACCCTCCCCCTCTCTCATAAACACCTGCGGATCTACCTCCCAGAACTGTACCACTGCGCGTCACAGACTCTCACATACACACTGACACACCCCCCTTTCCCCATATCCAAACGCCTTCCTGGCCTCCCCCCTCTTATCAGCCCCACTGACAAGGACGTTTTGAGTTCGAGCGCCACGCGTTCGCAGCGCTCACTTGGATGAACTGTGCCGGGACCCCACGCCCCCCCCCCCCCCCCAGCTTGCCCACCCCCCATCACCCACATGCAAGTCCTGTGACGTCTGTGCTTCGTGTGCTGCGAGGTGTTTTTTTGCAACTTGATATTGTGTATTGTATGATATTCAGTGCGAAGATGTATTCCCCCCCCCCCCCCCCCCCCCCCTATCCCAGTGTTATCCTTTGGAAAACAGCCGCACAATACCATTGTGTCGCCGCCGGTGTATCCGAAGTCAAAAACTGTTTTTCTAAACAGACCTAATAAACCTGATTCTGATTCTGATTCAAGGAGGGGCCACTTGGATGTGGGTTGAATGTTTATCCTGCCATCTCATTAAGTTCTACTGCAGTTTTGCTGCCTGATCCGGTCCCGTTTACCTGCATTGGGTCCAGTTACGACTCCCTTGCTGATTCCCAGCAGCAGCGCCTTCAGCAGGGTCACGTCTGTAGGAGGCTGAGCCGTCCTCCGCCAGAAGCAGGTGACGGCCACCGGGAGCTTCAGCTGATCGGGAAAGAGGCTCAGAGATTCCTCGGTGACACCCAGTGCTTCCAGTAGGACCAGTAGACGCTCAGAGGAGTCCGCCTGGCGCCGCCACCATGCAGGAGAGATGACGGGATGGTAAAACTTCAATCGTTTATCGTAAAATGTGTAAAGAATAACCTCAAAGGAGGTGACATGAATCTGTGACACTTGTTTATTCATGTGCAACGTTATTATTGTGTCGCATAAAAGAAGCATCACCTCATGCAGCGAGCTGAGTCTGAGTCTCTTGCTGGTTTCAGTAAAGGCGGGTTGGACCGGCACGTATATCAGCTGGGAACCGTCCCGGTCTCGCTCCTTCACCTTCAGCGACTTCTCTCCGCCCAACAGCAGCCCGTACATCACCTGCCGGATCGGCCTGGAGATTGCATACACGCTGGGCCGATTCCGGGGCTGCACGGCGAAGCCCAGTGATATCCTCTGCAGCTGCAGCACGTCCAAGATGTACGGGGTGAGCCGGGTCTGCGTCAGAGCCACACAGGCCCAGTCCGGAACAAGACCAGATCCCTGCAGGAGACAACAGTTTAAAACACCCCCAATGATAGTCGGTAGTCGGTCTTGGCATCGGACAAAGACTCACACGGACCACCAGCCTTCCTACAAGGGAAGCACATTCACGGTGGTGCAGCTGGTAGTGCAGCCGTCTCACAGCAAGAAGGTCCTGGGTTAAATTCTCACCAAAACAAAAACATGCGGCAGTCCTGGGCTGTACATGGGGTGCGGCAGATGTGGCCGCTACGTCCGGCCAGAGAAGCCCCACCCTGTCGGGTGAAAAGAAGCGGCCTGTTCACTCCTCAAGTAAGGAGGAGACTTGAGCTCAGTGTGGGCTCTCCCGGGGTTGGTAGAGGGAGCAATGCCAGAACTGACTTAGGTAGGAGCACTGGGTACTAAAATGGGAAAAAATCAGGGATAAAAATATAAAAAAAATAAAGAGGGGCGGTCCCCCCTCCTTGGTGCCGTATCATTGGTGGCTCAGTTTTCAGAAGTGGAAACGCCCTAATGTGGCTTTAATTTGTGAATTTTTGTACCTGAATAGATGACTTTCATGAAATTATATTTGAGAAATACTAATAATTAAAATGCATTAATAAAAATATGATTTCACAAAATGACGTGTACTTATATCCCTAGCATATCCCTAGAGCATTACCTGGAACGGGGGTGGAACCTCCTGCTCGAAGAACTGT